>NC_142697.1:7574423-7879038 GCF_029641045.1 Salvia hispanica | reverse complement strand
AGACCCGAATTCGATTATCCATAGATGTCAAAAGCCACATCAGATAGGTTCCATAGATAAAACAAAACACGGCATGACAAATATTCATATCATTTTCACATAAAACTATACTTAGGGCATAGCCCTTATTTAAAAAGAAAGCCCACCACAAACCCTTAACTCCTCAAACACTTTCTAGTTCCAACCGCAACAACGTGCACAAGTTCACCCTTTTCGAAATATCATAATATGCAAAAATCAGATTTTGCAAAATAATTTAATTTAAAAATGATGCATGCATCCTATGTGTGTGCTCAAATTATCCTTCGTTCCTTCGTATAGAAAACATAAATCCTTAAATCGTTCAGTCCGCAAAATATTTACTGTCGCCCAAAACAATTGGTCAACCCAACATCTAAACCCAACATAACCTTTAGTCCAATACGTAACAATTGATTGAGGCCCAACTAAAACTAACAATGGCCCAAACTAAAACTAAGGAAAAAGAATAAGAAAATCAAAACATCATCTAAAACCAGCAACTCTCTTCCTAAAACTCACGCATACCCAATTTGCAAGTCCCTCTCTGTCTTTCTTCATAAAATTGATAAACAAATTACCTTCACAAAATGCTAAGTCTAAGTTACCGACACTCATCTCCTTCCCTCAATGTCTCTTCTCACTTCTATTCAAAATCTGCACTAGTAGCCCGCACAAGGCCGTTACAATTCGTCGCCGTCACTACCAAAAATTCACAACGTCTTTAGCGCCGTTGCCTCTGTCACGCTGGAATCACGTTGTCTCCGTCACCGCCGCTGCCTCTCCTTTGCACCGCCGCCGCGGTCTGCTGTCGTCGCTGCGGAAGCTCCGGCAGCTGCCGCTGTCACTGCCCTCTCTTTCCTCAAGCAGGTAAGTCCCTCCCCCCTTTTCCCATTCAAGTTTTATTAGATTTCGGAGTTGATTAACGAATTGGCAAACTATTTGATTCAAAGGGGGGCTAAAGTACTTCATCGGGAATCAAAGATTGGAGCTTGATCACAAAAGGTCTCTCAAAAGGTTTCAAAGTGCTGTATTAATTTAATGTGGATGAACTAACATGAATATGAACAAATAATTCCATGGAGAAAAAAGAAACGTGGGACTTGAATATACCTCTGGTTTGATGGATCAAAAATTTGTGAAGCAAAATCTGAGAACTCACGGCCGCCCTACTCCTCTGCTGTCTCTTTTGTTTTTCTTAGAATTTGGAAGAAAAGTAAAAATTGTGGAACGTGGGAATATATAGATTGTTGATAGGGTTTTGCTAAAACTAACTTGGTTCCTATTTTTCAAATAGGGTAGATCGTGGCATATTTCTATGTATCAGATTTGAGTGGAAGAAAATCTCATGCATTTAAAATCTTGATTGGGTTTCTCCAAAATTGGGCTCAAAAGAAAGAAATAAAATGTGTTTTGGGCCCATAACAATTGGGTTTTAAATTGGGTAAGGAAAGAATAATTGTTTGGCCCAAAAAGTAATATTCTTCTTTCGACAAAAGAAACAAGGTCGAATAACTTTCAAGTGCACAAACGACGGTCCTATCAAGAACACATAAAGAGACTGAAAAAGTCGGGGTGTTATAATCTACTCATCTTAACAAAAATTTCGTCACAAATTTGCTTACGTCCTTCGATTATAATATTTCGCCATCATCTTGTCTTCCAATTTCTAAGCAGCTTTCTCATATCGTTAAAATTAATAAATGTAGTTGAAAGTCGTATCTTCATACTATTTTTCCTTGCATGTTATAGGGGTTATTCTCGTAGAACATTGTTATCATCCTCGTGCTCCTTAGCAGGGTATGAAGATCATCTCCACCGTGTTGCCACTTTCTAGGCTACGCAAGATTACTCTAAACTAAGCAAAAGTGGAGGTCATCAATAAGTTGCCTTTCCCTACAAACCAAAAGGATATACGAGCCTTCCTTGGACCTGTCGCGTTTTACAGGAGGTTCATCAGGGATTTTGCAAAGATTGCTCAACTATTGACTGATCTGCTAAAAAATGATGTGGAATTTGTATTTGATGAACCATGTCAGAAAGCATTCCAACTCCTGAAGGATCGCCTTGTATCAGCACCTATTATAGAGCACCAGACTGGAATCACCCCTTCGAGGTGATGTGCGATGCTAGTGATTTTGCAGTAGGGACAGTTCTCGGGCAGAAAATTGACGGGAAGAGCTATGTCATCTTCTATGCTTCCAAGACTCTGAAACAAGCTCAGAAGAACAATGATACGACGGAAAAAGAGATGTAAACTATAGTATAATCCTTTGAAAAATTTCGCCTCTATTTACTTGGATCCAAGGTGATTGTTTATACTGACCATGCAGGGATAAAATACCTTTTGGCGAAAAAGGAGTCTAAGCCCAGACTGATCCGATGGGTGTTGCTACTTCAAGAATTTCATTAGGAAGCTAAAGACAAGGCTGGTACAGAAAACAGAGTGGCTGACCATTTAAGCAAGATAAACCAGGAAGGCACCGTAGATGAATTGAGTGACTGCCTCCGCAACGTCTTGCCCAACGATATCCCAACATTTGTGGAAGAAGGTTGCGGAGAAGCCGTCCGGACCCGGCGTGCTGTCCCCTGAGATGCTAAAAACCGCCTTCCGAACCTCTGCCAAATCTGGAGGATCTGTTAGGGAACTTTTATCAACTTCTTGAGGAAGGCTCTTGATAAGGTCCAGGTTCGGTTCACAAAGTGAGGATTCTGGAGGGGCGAGAAGGTCTTGGAAGAAGGAGACAGCGGAAGCTCGGATTTCTTCCCCTCTGTTATTGTTCTATCACCGCATTGAATGGCATGGACTCGGGACTTCATCCTCTTCTGACGAACCCAACTATGATAGAATTTTGTATTTCTATCTCCCTCTCCGATCCAACGTATCACAGCTTTTTGTTTCCAGAAATCCTCCCCCATCTTGAGGAGGAGGATATATTCTGCGATCAGCCGGTTGGTAAGAGCTCTGTTTGTGGCAGAGGGGTCCTCCTCGAATTCCGACTGTGCCTCCGCGATGTCTGCCTCCATCTGCTGTAGGTTGACGAAGAGATTTCCGAAGGTGTTTTTGTTCCATTGCTCGAGTGTATTTTTAAGTTGGCTTAGCTTCAGTTGGAGGCTTAGAAGGCCAGAGGCCCCTATATCCTGGCTCCAAGATTCGCGAACTAGCTGTTGGAACCCTTGATGTCGGATCCACAAAGCTCTCCCTCCGCTTTGTTGCCCGGGTGTTTGATTACATTGCATCAGAAGAGGCCCATGATTCGAGCAGATGCGGGGAAGGTTGGTCACTCGCGTTGACGGGAATAAGGCCGACCACGTTTCCCCCATGAGGAACCTAACAAACCTTTCGAATAAATTGTTTTTAGCCCAGGTAAATCTCGACCCATCAAACCCTGGGTCCGTCAGTCGACAATCCTCAATGGTTTCTGCGAAGTTGATCATCTCCCGCTGCCTGTTGGTAGTACTTCCTTCTCGATCTAAAGCCTGCAGAATAGTGTTGAAATCTCCTCCGACGAGCCAAGGAACACCCTCCATTCGTTCATCAAGTTTCCGGAGTTTATTCCATAGAGGGTATCTCCCTTCTCTCGTGCATTTCCCATAGACCGCCGAGATGAAAAACGGTTGGGGGAGCCAATTAACCGATAGTTTCCCATGGAGAATTTGCTCAGAGTCTTCTTCCACCTCGAATGTCGAATCTGGATGAGCAAAGACCCAGATTTTCCCATTAACGTTGCTACTGCAGAAGGACAGCCCCAAAATCCTCGAGTAGAGCGCCGGGTCCGGAGCCGTAAGAGGTTTGATGATGACCAGAAAACCAATTTTATGTGAGACTATTAACCCTTTTATGGCGTTGCGAGAGGGCGTATTAGCAACCCCTCGAACATTCCAAAACAGAAAATTGATAGACATTCAAACGGAGAGGTTCGTACCTGAGGAGTGATCACCCCCCTTGGCTCCATCCTTAGTGTTACAGTCATTATGATCCTTAAGGTGGCCTTTCATAAGATCTCCTCCGTCGATGATCATGGTGCTGTCTTGATGATCCTCTCCCTCGTAAGCCTCTGTGTCAAATGTGCCATCCTCCATAAGCTTGAAGAATTTATTAAGACTTAGGATATTTGGAGCTAGCGGGCAAGAGGTTATTGGTGACTCGGATACCCGGGGCTCTCTCACACAGGTTTGGTTGGATGGAGAGAGGGAGTGTGACCTCGGACTTTGTTGGCGCCCTCCTTCCGACTTCCCCCTGTTTCCCCGAACAGGGACCTGCTAAGTCTCAACTGGTTTTGCAGCTTTTGTCGCCGTTCACGCTCCCTCCTCCTATTTTGAAATTGGAAACTCGTTTCATGGTCCTTAGGATCCACTTGATCACCGTAAATGTCCGGCATTTGGCCATGATTCACATGATCGGTATCCATGTTTGTTGCATTAGTGGGAATCCTCGACCCACCATGGTTGATCAGGGGGTATTCTTTTCTTGCCCACTCGTACTTGTTCTTTGGCTGGGGTTGTTGGACAGCGAGGACCATGTCGTTGGAAGTTCCAGTCTCTTGATTCTTATGGTTGGCAGCGGTAGCGGCAGGGTCATTATGTGGTTGTTTTCCTTTCTTTCTGAAGCATAGCAATTGTAGCGTTTATGTCCCACATGCCTGCAATCGGTACAGTAAGAAGGGAGCTTATCCCAAACCACTTTGATTTCAATTGAACTCCATCCCATTTCTATAACAATGACCTCCTCTGGGCTCTTCGTGATATCGATCTCAATGCATGGTCTAGCAAAAGAGAGTCTGGATTTGTCTGCCGTGGCATGATCTATCTGAATTGGATTTCCCAGGAGATTAGCAATAGCGAATAAGGCTGAGGTGTCGTAGAGGTGGAGTGGTAGAGCGATCAAATTGCACCAGATGGTGGCAATAGGGGACTCGTGGAAGACGTCAAAGTCCGTCGTCCATTTAAAGACTCGCATGGGGTGATGCCCGATGAGCCAAACCGGGGTGCCTTTCAGACCATTGAGCAGCTTCGCGTAGTCCGTGATATCCTCCAGTTGGATCAAGATATGCTTTGCATTAATAGGCTTCCATGTATAACCATAGGAAAATTTAATACCATCCAAAGCACGTTGAATTTGCGATGTCGATGGGATCGAATGAGAGAATTTTCCGACAATGGCATGGCTCATTCTTTCCACAAGCATGTGAGTCTCTTCTACTGAGAAATGGATAGCAGGTCTGTTGTTATTGATAGAGATCTGGCCCATCTTCTTTACCGTGTTGGGATCAAAAGGCTGCGGGCCTTTCTCTGCCCTGCTGCCCCGGAGAACTTCCGCTGCTGACTTCGGAGGGATAGGTGGTTTAACCGGGATGCGTGGAGGACCAGCAACTGTGCCGAACGTTTTTTGAGGTTCATTTGCTTTCAGAGGAGGTTGTAGATTTTCTTTCTGAAGAGAAGGGACAATGCGGGGTGGCACCCAGCCATTAGAGGAGCTATGAGGCAGAGCAGGGGGGAAGGGATCGATGAACCTCCCATTTCGAATGTTTGGCATAGCTCCTTTGTTCTGCCGCGGCTGAGGGGAGGGAAATCTTCCAGAGGGAAAGGAGTTGGATTGGCCAAGGGAGGAGGAAGGGTGAGATGGGGGATGGGCGGTTCCAGTAGGCGTGGGGGGCTCTGTTTTGGCGAGGATGGTGGAAGAGCCGGAGGGCCAAGGGGTTGGGCGGTGAGGGTGTCTAGACTTCCGGCGCTGCTGGGGTCAGCAATCCAGAGGAGGGATTCTATATTTGTCTGTTTGTGTGGTTTGGTTACCGTTTGGGAGGAGGGGTCAACCGAGACGGAAATATTCTCTTGCCTTTCTAAAAGGTAGCTTTGTGTGTTGTTCAAAATAGGCAAGTTGACTAAAGAGCATGCTGGAGAAGTCTCACGACCAGTCTACTATGCAGAAGAATCAGACTTATTTGCTTCTTATACATTTAAATGTTTGAAAAACAGCTTATAAATGTACAAGCAAACATCAATGCAATAAAATTACTTCTTCTCGCCTTGGGTTAAAAGTGGATTGTAGAATTTATTGTATACAAGCAATTCTATCCGTGCAACATGCTCGAAATATGCTTTTCAGTATACCGATCCTAATAGAAGATACATAAAATGACCTACTGCCCCGACCCAGACGCAACTGCTGGCATCCTAGACTGAGACACATAGGACGTACCATCAGGATGTTAGGACATCAGTATTCACAGTGCGAGAAATGGTGTCTCTGATGGCCAACACGTTCATCCCGCAGAGGTAGAGGGCTCCCCAACATGCAGCCCAAAGTTCAGGCAGCAGGCGACCGGCTGGGAGAGATGATGCCCACCCTAGATCAGTTGACTCCAGAACAGATCAGCCATGGAGATAGACCCATCCCCACTGCCCAAGTAATTTAGATTTCTGTTTTAATTTGTTTCTTTTCGATTTTACTCACACTTAGCCTAGTCTCCAGTCTAAGTGTGAGAAGTTTGTGTGGTTTGCATGTTTTACCTATTTTCGGTTGTTGCATTCTCCCACTGAGCCTGGTGTTCGGTCTAAGTGTGAGAAGTTTTTATTTATTTGCTTAGTTTCAGCTTATTTTTGTCATAATGTTGTTATGTTTTACATTTAATGGATGTTAACTTAACAAAGTCTAAGTCTTTGTTTTAGTAGACCTGTTGTGGGCGGCGTCCACTTTAAGGTAACACGGTCAGTCCTCAACAAAGAAAAAGAAGAATTTCACAACCTATATGGAATTAGACTATCCATCGTGAAAGGTTGCAATGTCAGTCTGCATATTTCTAAGATGACATTGGTGTGGTAAAGCACTGAACGGATCTAACAACAAGACTTTTCTTTATGCTATCTACTGAAAGGCGAGGTCTTGATAAATATTTGTTTCTTAATCAATGTAGGTTAGCATTGAACATATGGTATTGATTATGCATTACTTTGACTTATCAAATGGTGCGGGTTTTTCGTAACCCAATAATCCTGATATATTGGGTAGTGGTGATTAATATCTAGCGGTGCTAGGATTGCTATTATGTTGAATCGTGCGTGAGGTGAGTCTCGTTTGATAATGTCCTCAAGAGGAGCGCGAAACAAGGTTTTATTATTCGGAACCTAGCTAGTTGGAGTTTGATCACTCTATGAATAATAAATAAGCGTTTGATGCTAAGTCCACTATTGGAATTAATAAGAAATTAATTAATTAAGTCCATAGCAGACATTAATTAATTAATGGACATTTTTATCTTAAGCGCTAGAAATGAAAGTTAAAACGGAAACCCGGATTACTTATAATTTCGGATTTGGATGGGGAGAGTTCAATATTACTTTTGTAGTGGCTGCTCGTAATATTCCAATTAAAGCTTATATTAAATTGTGGGTTCAATTTAATTAGTAAAAAGTAAATTGGATGAGCCTATATTCAAAACCTTCCATAGATCCCTGTCTGAGCGCAAAAGGAACTTAATATAAATAGGAGAATAAAGGAGACAGAAATCATAATTTTTACAGCTTAAAATTTCGTCCCCCTCTACTAGTATTCCGGTGAGATCAACCCACACTGATATTGGAGTACAGTTCGGGAACCAGAGAGAAGATCCGTGATCTAGTTTTCAAAGCGTCACGTGGAGAAGTCGCTAGCCATCATCAATTCTTTAGAGAATTAATTATGTATTATTTCTGCTGCGTAGAAAAGCATGTTTTAGGTTTCAATATTCTTAAAGCATGATTAATTCAAGTTAGGAGCGCGATACATGTGAGAATTACGCCAATAGATTTTGTCTAAATAATCTGCTAAATAGATCTGATTATTATGTGATTTATTTGCTCGATTAATAATGATTAAATTATGATATCTCGACGCATGCTTCCGCTGCGAGTTCCTTCAATTGGTATCAGAGCCAGTCTTTGGCTCTGATTATTTGGATTTAAATTTCGCGAAATTCATGTATGCATGTTTATTTGATTTCAAAGCATGTTCTTGTATTTTATTGTTTAATTTTATGCACGATGAACTCAAGAACATTCGAATCAATAGAACTTGAATATTCGATTGTACGAGATGTGCGATTCGTCGGCGCTTGCGCCGGGACGAATCGCACTACATGCGATCGAAGAGGGATATCGAATTGAGTGGGAGCTTGGGAGGCGATCGACCGACGATGCGCTGACGAGGGTGGTCTCGTGCGCATTGCCGGAGAAAAACACCGGTCCCAGCGCTGCCTAGAAATCGCGCCGATCAAGCACGGATCGATGCGATCACGCGGCGACGTGAATACGAGCACGGGCTCTTCCACGCCGCCGTTGAGACCGCACTGCCGGTCTTCCTCGAAGCTGACGACAGATTCAAACGGTGGTGGAGAGAGAACAAGCTCACTGTTCTTCCGAGAGCAGCGGCTTCTCTCCACCACGACAACCCTAACCCTAACCCTAGTAGCCCAGCCCTAGCGACGCGCGACTGAGAGCAGCCACGCCGGGAGCGGCGGCTGCTGGTTCGTGCGAGACCGTCGGGACAGTGGGAGATCGCTGGAGTTGTGTGGCGTCGCAGGCTGGAGGGTTAGTCTCGGCGTTTTCACGCCGGAGTGGGAAGAGGAAGCGCTGCGCCTCGTGCGCGGGCTGACCGGCGGCGACTGGGCGGCGAACTCGCCGCTCCAGTGAGAGTATCGCCGACGTATCTCACTCTATGAATAATAAATAAGCGTTTGATTCTAAGTCCACTCTTGGAATTAATAAGAAATTAATTAATTAAGTTCATAGCAGACATTAATTAATTAATGGAAATTTTTATCTTAAGCACAGGAAATGAAAGTTAAAACGGAAACTCGGGTTACTTATAATGTGTATAAAAAGGTGGAAAAAGGAAATGTTGTGTTCTTAGTTTTATATGTAGATGGCATTCTTCTAATTGGAAACAATAAAAAGATGTTGTCATCAGTACGAAGTTGGTTGCCCAGCCAGTTCGAGATGAAAGATATGGGTGATGCGGGACACATTCTCGGTATCAAGGTTCTTCGGAACCGTGCAAAGAGAACGTTGTGCTTATCACAAGAATCTTACATCTGCTAAATAGATCTGATCATTATGTCATTTATTTGCTCGATTAATAATGATTAAATTATGATATCTCGACACAAGCTTCCGTTGTCAGTTCCTTCAATGTTTACCTTTCTTGCCTGTTTAATCATCTGAGTCAACTAAACGAAGCATGTCGAATCATAACTTGATCAGTTGATAGGTCAGTTGGTAAGTAGTGAGTCATATAAGCGAAGCATGTCAAATCAATCCTTATGTGCTTGTCCAAGTCATCCTAGGAAACCATGAATGAGCTGGCAAAAATAGAAGGCATAAATAAAACCCTTGTCATTTGCATACATCTGCATGTTGGTCACATGATAGTCCTACTTGGTGTCGTCTGCGTCGTATTTGGTCATTCATGCATGATTATATTCGTTGGTCCTTGAGTGAGGGGAAGATGAGCTTTTGGGATGACGTCTGGCTTGGTGCTAGCTCCATCCGGAGTCTGTGCATCCCGGGATATGATACTCCTCAATCTCAGGCCGTTGCATCATACTGGCATGAGCATGCATGGGATGAGGATATGGTGCATGGCTTATATTTTAGGTTTGGCGTACCTCTCGACACGATCGATCAGATCAGAGCCACGCCGATCGAGGTGGGGGTGAAGGATATGAGGCGTTGGAGTCTGACTAGCCATGGTGATTTCTCTGTGACTTCTGCCTGGGAGAGCATCCGGATGAGACTGCCGAAGTATGAGATTTTGGGACTGATTTGGAGTGAGGGGTTGACACCCACCATCTCGATTTTTATTAGGAGGTTGTTGTATGGTAGGCTGCCGGTGGATGAGAAGTTGCAGCATCGGGGTATTGAGTTAGCTTCTAGGTGTCAGTGTTGTCGGTCTCCTTCTTTTGAGTCTTTTAGTCACGCCTTTCTTTCGAGTCAGCCGGCGATTTCTGTGTGGGAGTTCTTCGATGCCTGGTTTCCCCCCTCGCACACACCTATTCATACGCGCACTGATATTGCACATAAACTAGGTCACTGGCGGAGGCTTCTTTCTCTAGTGCTCCCACTATGCATATTAGTTTTATTGTTCCGTGTTTGATCGTTTGGTTTCTTTGGACGGAGAGGAATGGATGCAAGCACCGTGGTCGTCCTTTCCGTCACACTCATGTTATTTGGCAGGTCACTTATCATCTTCATACGTTCGTGTTGGCCGACAAGATAACCCCCTTACTGGAGGGGTTGGTCGACGTCGGTGGATTTCATGCCTTCTTCTCCCAGACAGCGTGTTCTGCGATCACTCATGGTCTTTTGGCACCCCCCTTGATGCCCCATGGGTGAAGCTGAATACAGATGGTGCCTTCTCTTCAGCAGCTTTGGAGGCGGGAGAGGGAGGATTGGTTCGTGGTACTGCTGGAGGACTTCTGCGGGCCTTCTATTCTCTGGTGGATGCATCTTCGAGCTTTGAGGCGGAGCTTATGGCTCTCATTCGAGGTTTGGAAATGGCCATGGAGTTTTCTACACACATTTGGATAGAGCTTGATTCAGCGGCTCTGGTTACTTTACTCACATCTGGACGACCTAGTTCTGCCAATTTTAGACATCATATGGCTTTGATCCGGAGGATGACATCTCAGCGGCAGGTTCGATTCTCACAAATCTACAGAGAAGGAAACCGTGCTGCTGAATTTCTTGCAGGTAGGGGGGTTCAGAACCCTACTATGACATATTATGATTCTGTCTTTGCGCCTCGATACCTGAAGGCGCTTGTTAGGATGGACCAGCTGGGATATCCTAACTTCCGTTTCCGACGCAAAGATGTGGACTGATTATGACTGATTGATAGTTCTGCTTTGTATATTTCTTCCTTTTGTTCATTTGGCTACTAGTTTAGTTTTGATCGTATGGAACATCCCGGCTTGTGGGAGCTCCAATCTGTTTCTCCTTCATGTTCTTGCTTTAGATACTAGTCACTTTTGGGCTAGGATCATGTTTAGGAACGTTATATTTTGATTTATTCACGGGTTGGGGGTCTGCCTAAACCCCCGGCTCACTTTGGCCGTTTTTGATAATAATAATAATAATAATAAAAAAAAAACAAAACTGTGAAGCCCTCTAAAGGTGAGTTACTCCCTCCGTCCGCGATTAGGAGTCTCGGTCACTTTTGCGCACTTATTTTATAAAAATGATAAAAAATAGTTAAAGTGGAGAAATGGTAAAGTAAAAAAGAGAATAATGTTGAGAAGACTCTTGTCAACATTATTCTCTCTCTTACTTTACCATTTCTCCACTTTAACTATTTTTTATTATTTTTATAAAATTGGTGCGCAAAAGTGACCGGGACTCCTAATTGCGGACGGAGGGAGTGTAAGCCAGAGTAGAACACTTTCTGCTAAACACAAAAAGGAAATGAGTGGCTACCACTTATTGTGATGGGGAAGTGACCCAGGCTAGTGAGGACTAAAGGCATTAGGAAATAACCAGTTGGACCTCTTTTTTTTGAACCAGAAGAACCCGTCTTATTGTACGGGCACCCCCTAGTTAACCCAATTTGAGCCTATAATCGATTTCATCCTTCTTCCAGAACCATGAGCCTCCATGCCATGTGAATAAGGGGATAGAATGGAGCAGCCAACCAAATGGGGTAGAAGGGATAGAAAGAAGAGCCAAAACCTAGCTGATAGAATAGAAAGAAGAAAGAAAAAAGGGTAGGAGCTTATAACCTGACCCAGAAAAAAGATAGAGAAATAATAGATTGAAGAGAAGGAGAAATTGTAACCTGGCACCCCCAAAAAAAAAGAAGAGAAAAATCTTGTGTTAGCTAGGCAGGGCAGTTATTTGATGTAACCTGACCCTGCAGTAGAAGTACAAAGAAATAAGGCCAAAATGGCCAATGAGTGTTGCTAGATTCTGGGAAGAATAAAAGTGTAAAAGGGAGGTTGCTTCACCTTTGTTCCTGAGCCCACATGTCCTTAATCATTTTCAAATTGTATGAACTTAGGACCCCTAGGACCCTGCCTATCTACACCATAACTCTCGGCCCTATTACAACCTTAATAAAAGACCTTAAGGAACTAGTCTGTGCCTATGGAACTCAAAGCATCAGTGGTATGGAAAAATGATGAGAGAATGGTCATAACATCTCCGGTGAGAAATGAGTAACCGAGTGAATCCAACAATTGGCTAGAATAGGGGCTATCTTGATAAACTGATAGGCTGATCAGACTGAACCAAAGGGGAGGGAAGAATTTGAGACTGCAAAAGTAATTGGAGTGACCTTGAGCCTACGGGGATGTTGCCCGAAGTTAAGCCAGTTTCAAACATGTAGATGTCTTTGTCTGTGTTTTTATTGTTGTTTTCGAGTGTCTGTCTGTGTGTTGTTGTTTTTAGGAATCGGTCAAGGACCCATGCATGCATCTCACCCTTTCTTGTTGATCTTTCATGCTTGAGGACAAGCACGTTTAAGTGTGAGCAGTTTGATCGGGCTCGATACATGCATAGTTTTATTGGGTTTATTACACAAACATGGCTAACAATGAGCAAAAAGAATGGCAAATTTGAGTGTGTAGAAGTTAGAAAACGAAGAATCAGAGAGTGCAAGGATCACCAGATCAACTCAAAAAAGGAGTGAAAATATCGTGGAAAAGAGCCAAGTTGATCCGTTGAGTCGCTAACTGATCCAATGAAGTCATGCATCTGCAGTGCTGAGTCACATGAGAGAGAAAACGCAAAGGCTACCATAGAGGGGCAGAATTGTCAAAGAACAAAATGGGTTTGCCCTAGGGATTTGGGCCCAACATTTGCTCTATAAATATGGCAAGGATGCACAGACTCATCATCGATCAATCACTCACCCTCTTCGGTCACTCAAACATAGCCTAGTTTTCTTATGGAGTAGAAGTAGCCAACTGTCGAGGAGTCGCCCTTCCACTTTCAAGTCTTCATCTCTTCTTCCTCATCCAGGGAGACGAGACCAGATCCATGTAGAAGTCATCCTAGCTCAGCTCTTGTGTAGTTTCCGAGGGTTTAAACATTTTACATTTCGTTGTTTTGTTAATCGCTTTCGTAGTTTGGTAGTTTAATCATGTTTACATCTAGTTGCTACTCTTGTTTCTTTCTCGCTGTTGTTGATTTGCGCTAGAATTCTGTTTCTGTTGTCTTTTACCAAAGATCTTTTAATGAAATGGAGTTTTTAGTTCAAACCTTGTTGGATCTAGTGTTTTCTCTGTTGATCGCTTTTATTCGCTTAAGATCTGCTCTGTTATTGCTTTCCAGTAGGTAGATCTATATTTTCCGCTTGTCAACTTGCAAGAATTTAGTTTAATTAGCTTAGATCGGTTTTCGTCTACGTAATTTTCTTAAGGATCTACGTTCACTATGCTTTATTTTGTGTTTTATGATTATGCTCTGTTTTAGATTCGTGCTCTTGTTTTCCGTCTAGTTGCTCAGAATAGAAGCAGAAAAGAGTTAGTTAAAACTGTCGTCTCCGTCACCATTTACGTTGTTGGCAGCTTTTTGAGTCATGCGCGCGTATGTGTCAGTGGTCCCGCGTACCTTTATTTCATTCCTCTTTTAGCTTAGTTGATCCAGTCGCTCATTTAACTTAAAATTTCTCTAGATAGTTGATCAGTTTCCCCTTAGTTAAGTCTTAACCCCAAAAAGTAAAGCGTGGCCGCAGCCAACCTTCCAAATATCTCATTCCCAACCTCAACCACATCCATCTCAGAGGGATTCAACCCTTACTTCCCTTACTAGGTACTTAGTATTGTGGGTTAAGGTCTTGAACTCTCTCTTCGTCTCTCGTTCACAACCAACGACGGGTAGTAGTCATCCAACGACCGGTAGTATTATGGGTTCAGGTTATGGCTTATGTGTTTTAATTTACTTGTGAATTGTGAGTGCGACAAGGGAATAGTTTCAATAATGCTTTCTGTTTGTGTGACACATTCGACGATGATTTCTTGACTTTTAAAGTAATCGAAGAGAATTTGCATTTTAAAAGGACTTAGTTAACGCTACAATTAATATCCCTTAAAACAGTACTTTAATTTGAGAGTGAAGACATCTCGAGAGTCTATTTGAGCTTTTTGGAGTTGCTAATCTAAGATTGACGACCTTAATGTGTAACCTACTTTGTGCCGCATGAGCAATACTTATGTGACTCGTTCTAGTTAAGCATGAACTATACTAGGGTATTATAGTTGGAATTTGTTTTCTATAAACCATTATTGTGAAAGCAAATTCCTAGAATTCCCTTGTCTCCATCTATTTTACTCTCGTGTTTAATCGGCTATTGCTTACTTGCTTTATTTTAATTGTTTATTTACTATTTTCAACATTAAAAACCAATCCCTAACCATGTCTCCAAATAGTGATAGAAGCCTAGTCTTAGATAGACCATTTGCGAATGTATTCCCTGTGTTCGATATCCATGTGCTTACCTTTAGCTATACTATTCATACCTTTTGTATACTTGCAAGTACTTGTAGTCCTAAAATATACTCCCTCCGTCCCGGCCTAAGCGAGACATTCTATTTTGGCACGAGAATTTAGGTAGTGGTGTTTAATGAATTAAATTATTGATAGTAAAGTAAGGGAGAGAGTAAAGTAAGAAAGAGAAAGGAAAAAAAAAGTAAAAGAGAATATAAAGTAAGAAAGAGAAAGAGAGAATAAAGTAAGAGAGAAGATAAAGTAGGAGAGATGAGAGGATAAAGTAGGTGAGAGGAGTGAGTTGATTGTTGTCAAAAAAGGAAACGTGTCACTTAGGTTGGGACGTACCAAAAATAAAATACGTCTCACTTAGGCTGGGACGGAGGGAGTAGTACATTATACACCTAACGATCATGATACTCCCCCAGTCCCTGACAATTTGTCACTTATTTTCATTTTCGTCTGTCCCTAAAAATTATTCTCCTTTCACTTTTACCATTTTTTTGTAGCGGACCCCACCTTCCACTAAGTCATTCTCATTCACATTTTATTATAAAACTAATACATAAAAGTAGGACCCACATGTAACTAACTTTTTCATTCCACTTTTTATTACATTTCTTAAAACTCATGTCCGGTCAAATGGTGACAAATTACTAGGGATGGAGGGAGTATGAGTTTGGGAAACTGTTAAAATATTTATGGTTAAGTACGAATAACATCACCCGGAGAGATTGCAATCAATTTATGATTCTTTGGACAATTAGTTTATTGATTTCTATATCGTAGAATTCATGATTTAGGATTCATATATTCTTTATTCAAGAATTATTTGTGTTATACCAGCATTCAATTATATATTTAACATGTAAATATGATTAATCCTACTCTCTCCTTCCCAAATAATACATTTTCCTTTTTAGTTTGTTCCAAATAAGATGACCCATTTATATTTTTGAAAACTTTCACTCTCTAATTAATACTCTCAACTTCTTTTTTTCTCTCCAATTAAAATATCCAACTCTCTTTCTCTTTCCATTTAATACTTACACCTACTTTCTGTACTCAATTAGATACATTGATCAATAATTCTTAAAATCTCGTGTCAACTAAGAAATGTGTAATCTTATCTCGAAAATGTAATTTTTTTAAATTGATCTATATTTAAATTATATGTTTATGTAAGTCTCCTGCCGTGCATGGTTCACTATAACTCAAACAATATAAATTCTCCAAATTAATCGATAGTTAACCTTAATTTTAATTATAAAAAAACATAATTTAAATTAATGGATAAGTAATCATAATTTGAGATATAGCTATGCATTCAGATTATCATAGTGGAGAGTGAAAGAGCTTTTTGTGATCAGATTGCTTTTTTAACAAGTGCATGTAATATAGTTTTCATGAACTAGATCAACATATATGAGTAGTAGATATCGACGAAAGCAACTGCAACAGGGGTTCTTCTCAATTCCCTTTCTATTGAACTTTTCCAGAAAAGTTTGACAAGATAAAATAATTTTTATTTGGCTTGTTTTTGTTGAATGGATAGTCTTGCTAAATCATTGTCGTTCCACATACCCAAACTGACTTTAACTAAGAAAATATATTCCAAAAAACTTCTTGAAACATCGAAAAAGATAAAATTCATGTGCTCAGATGTTCCCTTATTTTGTCCTTTTATATGTGGTATTTTCTTTCTTTACTTAGTTCTTGACCAATCCTACGTCACAAAAAAATGTAGTGAAATATTTAATACTCCTTCTGTCCTATTATAAGTAATATGTACTTTTTTGGATAGTCTAATTAATTATAAGTGCCACATTTTTTTTTATAATAAAAAATAACACTATCTCTTTTTTACTTTTTATTTTCTCTTATCTCCAATTTTATTCTTTCTCCATTTCACTACTAAACATCATTACTTAAAAATATGTATCTAAAATAAATGTATCACGCATAATAGGAGGAAGGAAGTAGCTTAAATTTCAATCAACCCACATGCAGATTGTAGAAACTACATATTAATGTTAAAACAGGAAATAAATTACTTAAATTAGTAAAAATTTAGTAGCCAATATTTATTTAATTAAGTTTGATGTATATACTGTATAGTACTCCCTCCGTTCCGCGGTAGTTGAGTCATTTTATTTTCTGTACTCATTTTGGAAAAATGATACTCCCTCCGTCCCTAAAAATTTAGCACCATTTGACCCGGGGGTTTTAAGAAATGTAATAGAAAGTGGGTTGAAAAGGTTGGTGGTATGTGGGTCCTACTTTTATATATTAGTTTTAAAATAAAATATGAGTGAAAATGAGTTAGTGGAATATGGGGTCCACTACTAAAAATTGTAAAAGTAAAAGGTGATAAATTTTTAGGGACGGACGAAAAATGAAATAGGTGACAAATTATCAGGGACGGATGGAGTAATAAATAGTTAAAATGGAGAGAAAGTAAAGTAAGTGATATACATAAGGTAGATAAGAGTCTTATCTACATTATTCTCTCACTTACTTTACTTTTTTTTCATTCTAACTATTTATTACTCCCTCCGTCCCGCTTAAGATGATACGTTTTCCTTTTTTGGTAACTTTCTCTCTCCAATTAATACACTCAACCACTTTTCTCACTCCATTTAAAATATTCATCTTTCTTTATCTCTCTACTTTAATACTTACATCTTCTCTCTCTTTAATTAAACACTTTAACCAACAACTCCTAAAATTCCGTGTCGGCTAAGCAATGTGTCATCTTAGCCGGGACGGAGTGAGTATAAATTTTCTAAAATGAATGAAAAAAATGAAAGGACTCAACTATCGCGGAACTGGGTGAGTAATATTCCATCTCAATTGTAGTAGGCACATGAGATTAGGGCTGGGGAAAAATACCGAAAAAATGATATATCGCTCGTATCGTATTGAAAAATATCGAAAAATTATCGAATTTTCGATATATCATAATTTTCGATACGATACGATATCGTATCGTAAGTTTTCGATACGATAACGATATGAATTTCCTTATATCGCGATATATCGTTTATATCGAAAATACGATATATATCGAAAATTATCGATATATCGATATTTTCGATATATATCGATATTTTATTTTCGATATATATCGATATATATCGAAATTTTCGATATATATCGATATTTAACGATATATCGAATTTTGGTACGATATATCGAAATATCGATACGATAACGATATGGAATTTTTTTATATCGAAAGTTTCGATATATCGAATTTTGATATATCGAAACTTTCGATACGATAACGATATAAAATTTTTTCATGTCGATATTTTCGATATCGATACGATACACGATACAACGTTTTCGATACGATATATCGTATCGATCCACCCCTACATGAGATGCACGAAGAGAGCTTTCTTACGATAATTTTAGATAAGTTCAATTATGAACCACACATGTCACGTCTAGGGCTGGGGGAAAATATCGAAAAAATGATATATCGCTCGTATCGTATTGAAAAATATCGAAAAATTATCGAATTTTTGATATATCGTAATTTTCGATACGATACGATATCGTATCGTAAGTTTTCGATACGATAACGATATGAATTTCCTTATATCGCGATATATCGTTTTATATCGAAAATACGATATATATCGAAAATTTTCGATATATCGATATTTTCGATATATATCAATATTTTATTTTCGATATATATCGATATTTAACGATACATCGAACTTCGATACGATATATCGAAATATCGATACGATAACGATATGAAATTTTTTTATATCGAAAGTTCGATATATCGAAACTTTCGATACGATAACGATATGAAATTCTTTCATATCGATATTTTCGATACGATACACGATACAACGTTTTCGATACGATATATCGTATCGACCCACCCCTAGTCACATCTCAATTTAAATATTCGGTTTCTCATTACAAAATTGCAAAAAGTATTATTTACAGTTATTGCTAAACCTCGGACAAAAAATATAATTATATGAGAGAAAAAAAAAAAGAATGCTTCAAAAAAGGGCCTTGAAACATTGTGGCCCTATACAGCTAAGCAATACGGAAACAAACGCGGTTTTGGGCTGATTAATTTCTAGGGTTGGGGTGCATTCAATCCACAATCAAAATAGGCCCCATTTCTCTTATCCCACAAATTTGTGGAACCATGTGTTCCACTTCATTTTTTCATTGCTCAAGAACAAAAAGGTCTAGATTAATATTTTAATGCTAATTTCCATTTTCCAATAGAGTAATATAAGGAAGACAATACTATGACTAATCAATTGGACACAACATTGGCATATAAATTTAAGCGAAACAACTATAAATAGAGTAATATACAAGAAATTGCAATATTTGACTCTACTGATACAATTTCTAACTAATTCTCGCTCCGTTGCACAAGAGTATGCACTTTTGGTTATGCACAGATTTTAATCCACAATTGATAAAATAAAAGATTGATAAAGTAAAAGAGGTATATTGAAAATAAAAGTAATTAAAATATTGTTAGTGAAAAGTGAGTCTTACGTCGATAAAAAGAAAAGTATTCTAAAATTAGAAAATGTATACTCTTGTAGGACCAGCTTAAAAGGAAAGAACACGTAATCTTATGGGATTGAGACGGGAGGATTAACATTTAAAGGTGAACTGATTTGAAACATACGAGCTAACATGCAATTTAATTTTTTAAAGCAAGTAGTATTAATTTGAAAGTTCTATTGTATATGGCGTCATACTATTATAATGAACGAGCCATGTGCATTATTGTGCATGGGATCTTCAATCATTAATCATATTCATGTGAGAGTAATTAAACGACTCTAATTGAAAAAAAACATGTTACTGCTGCCAATTATTTATTGTGACTAGGTTCATGATTGATCTTCAATATAAATAGGTTCCGTATTGTTTTAATAATTGATCTAAATCATTAGTTTTAATTGACAGGATACCCGGTCTATATGAAAATATATTTAAATGTTCATATTTTATTTCATGAATAGGAGCAGTAGATTGATAAGCAACAAAAAATCCGATGTTTGTTGGTAAAATAACGAAATCAAAGTTGAAGTAAAATATATTTGAATTATACAAATACTTTTTAGATTTATAATTTTAGCGGAAATAAATAATATTAAAATGTAAAAGGAAAAGAGGAGTATCTATTATGAATGGTATCCCCCAAATATTAATGCACATGACATTGTACCCATAGAGGCGGGCATCTGACAGGTTATCTGAATCCAATGTATTAATATCACTCCAATTTAACATTAATAAAGTAGAAAATTTCCTTTACAAAAAGGTTGAAACTTATTGCATTTTTCGATATTTTTAATAAAATCCGAACATGATTTTGGAAAAGTAGATGTAGTTAAAATTCTATGTCAATCACGTTGATTTTCAAAAATTCTGAAACAATAGCTGCATTTCATCTTTGTTAATTTAGTTTTGTGATTTCTGTTTTTCAGTCTTCTTAAATGAGTTTCGCTAGATATTAGGAGGGAAGAGAACATCATTATTCTGTCAATTTTCCTACATATGACGATCTTGACTAAACATAATCTTTTTTGTAAACAATATAGTTCTCGATTTTATATTTTGCTGAATATGGTATGTATGTTTGTACGTATGTACGTCTATGTTTGACTCTTTTAAAGTATACTGAAGATAAACTAAATTGTAAATATATTATTTTTAAATTTAGGCTGATGAAAAAGAAACAAAATTAATTTATATATATATATATAGGGGTGCGTTAAAATAACAACACTCTTAAAATGACACTGTGACATCACGCTAGACTGCAATATTATATATTGTAAACTGCAATAGTATAAACGCTAGACTGCAATCTATAGATTGCAGTCTAGCGTATTGGATATTGCAGTCGGGAAAAATTGCAGTCTAGTGTATTGGATATTGCAGTCCGTGAAAATTTACCCTTGAGCAATTTTTATAATTGCCACATGGCAGCTTATTATTCGTCCACATGTACAAATGATTGGCTAGGAATGGTGGTATGGTGTTACTTTAAGAGGTGTTGTCATTTTAACACAATCCTATATATATATATATATATATATATATATATATATGTAGGGTTTTGATCTATGAAGACCAGATTTAAATACAGAAACGCAGAACAAAGTCATACGTAGGGCATTTTTAGGTCATAGTTAGTTTATTTTTAGGTAATGCTAACAAAGCATGACCTAAAATGATCTTAATATGACATAAACCCAAATCTTATAATATGACCTAAAACTACTTAATTATGACCTTCCGTGTTTTGAGTTAATTATTGACCATTAGATCATCTAATCCTAGGGCCAAGATTTGGGCTGCATTTCTGGATTTAAATGCATTCTTATTTTGATCATCATATATATATATATATATATATAGGGGAGCACTAGGGTGCCCCCTTATTTAGAGTCACAACGTACATCCAATCTGGTGCTGCCATGTGGCACAAAACATGCAATATTTTAAACACAAAAATGCAATCTAGTTGTATATGCATTTTCGCAGATTGCATTTTAGTTGTATGTAAATTGCATTTTATAGTGTTGAGTTTTGCATTTTCACATAAATTGCATTTTTTATTGTTAAGTTTTGAATTTTCACATATAAAAATGCAATTCGTCTATATATAAAATGCAAATTAAACAGTCAATATCAAAAATGCAAAACTCAATGATAAAAATGCAATCTGCATATAACAAAAATGCAATCCGCCGAAATTCATTTATAGCTTCTACAAATGTGTATTGCATTTTTCTGTATACAATATTGCATTTTTCGTGCCACATGGCAGCACGTGGTTGGATGTATGTCGTAACTTTAAAATTAGTTGTTATACTAGTACATCCCTATATATATATATATGTATGTAGGGTCTTGTTAGGTTGAGATTTATCAACCTAATTGAGAATTGAAATGCAATCTCAGCCATTCATCCAGAATATTTGTGAAATGTCAACAACACGTAGTTTATGTCAACAAAGGAGCATAATTGTAATTTTATTAATTTTATTTATTTATTTATTTTTAATTAATTTATTTTTTTTTAATTTTTTTTTAATTTTTTTAAATTTTTTTTAATTTTCCTTTTCATTTTTTTATTATTTTTTATTTTTAAATTTTTTTTTTCAACTACATATACAATTCATGTCAACTACACATCAAATGTCAACAACTTTATTCAATAAATACTATTTGACATGAATTGTACATGTAGTTGACATTATGTTGTGTAGTTAACATGAATTGTATATGTAGTTGGCATGGATTATACACATAGTTGACATTATATGTGTGTAGTTGACATGAATTGTGTGTGTGGTTGACATGGATTGTACACATAGTTGACATTATATGTGTGTAGTTGACATGAATTGTATATGTATTTGAAAAAAAAAATTAAAGAATTAAAAAAAATTAAAAAATTAAAAAAAAATAATTTTAAAAATTTAAAAAAAAAATTAATAAAAAATTAAAATAAAAAATTAAAAAAAATATTTACTGAATAAAATTTACCATGATATTACCATTCTGCCATTTCATAATTAATTAATCTAAAGATATTTTCCATGTGGAAAAATCTGGACCACTCATTTAATAAAAATGAGTGGCTGATATTGCATCTCATTTCTCAATTAGCATAAAAAATCTCAATTGATCACAATCCTATGTATGTATGTACAGGGTCATATTCTAATGCTTATAGTACCCTAATCCAAAATCAAGACCAAATCTCCATCCTTAGATTTTAAAATGAGTGGATGAGATTAAATCTTACGAATCTCAATAAATAGTAGACAAAATATCAATAAAAGGGTAATATCGTCATTATGTTATCATATAATAATTTTCGTGAATGTTTTTTTTATATCAACGTAGTGTATTACAAATATCAACAATATGACATAAGAATATCAACACTAGTACAAGAAAGTATCAACACATATTATTGAGATTTTTACATGGTTTTATTGAGGTTTTTTGATGTATTTGTTGATAAAAATCTGGTTATCAACATTTACGAAAACTAAAATAAAAAATACTCCCTCCGTCCCGGAGTATTAGACTCACTTCTTTTGGGCACATGATTTAAGGAATTGATATTTAAATAGTTAAAGTGGAGAGAGTAAAGTATGAGAGAGGGAAAAAGTAGGGGAGAGAAGAGAGAAAAAAGTAGGTGGATAATAAAATAAGATATATGCTTTTTGCTAAAAAAGGAAATGAGTCTAATATGTTGGGACATCCCAAAAAGGAAAGTTGGTCTAATACCTTGGGACGGAAGGAGTATCAAATTTCATCATCTGAACGTCGTCAGAACATATGCGATTGAGATCTCGTCGGAATCCTTATAAAATTATCTTTAATTTGATATAATTTTTGCGAAAAAATAATTTAAATCGAGAGAGTTACGTAAATTTAAAGTTTTAAGATGATTTTAATGAGAGGGAATTGACATTAATACACTCTAATTTTATTTATTAATTTTCTTAATTAAAAATATAATCCATGTGACATTATTTCAACCACTAGATCTTCTAATCTAATGATAAAAATTTAGTCTTAGTTTGGGATTGCTAATTAGTTAGCAATTTATCACTCCCTTATATGTACAATACCATCTTGCGTCTAGCTGAATAATTGGCCAACAGATAATTTTTTTTTCATTTAAAAAGGCTAAAACCAGATAAGGCAAGCAGAAGTATGATATACAAAAGAGATTGTTACCAAATTGATAAAACAAGAAGATCCACAACTTCCTGTCAAACTTGTGAAAAAGAGTGTCTAACCAAGATAGGAAGCATGTTATTGACTTTTTAGGTAAGCAAAAAGATTTATTCCACATGTTACAACAGTAGTACCAAAGAGCCTCTACAGATGAAGACAATATGTTCCAAGGTTTCCGGCTTCTCCTTGCAAAAAGTGTATCGATCGTCCTCAATTTCGAAGGCTTTAAATCTGAGTAGCCTATCCTTTTGTCACCAGCATTTAAAGCACAATTTCGTAGTAAATTCAGCATATATTAATCGAAATCATTCTTATATAACCTTTCAGTTGATTTCTTCTAATATGAAAATTAAATTCTATGACTACGGTAAAATTTAAGGTAAAATATGTCCCATTCTCCAATGAAAAAAATAGAAATCATTCAACCATACCTATAATTGAAACGTTACTCATGTATGTATGTTTATATCTGGATCTAAATTGTGAAATGATCCATGTGATTCAAGTCCCGACCAACATGCAGGAATTTCATGAATATAGTCGTGCAATATCGGTGAGTGTGGTCCCTCTTTTTATTGTATCAATTTCAGTGAAAATCAACTCCTCTATTATTTGGATAGAATTGTAGGCGTTTTCAAATTATTATTTATTCTTCAATAGATAGGGATGGTCTCCAACTCAATTTATTGATGACAATCTATTATGCCTCACAATTTCATAATTAAATTTGGATCGCCTGCAAATATTTTAAAATATATAAAAATTGGTCCACATTTGATATAAATTCTAAAATCTTAAATTTCAATTTATTATATAGTTTCTGAATTGAACTAACTCACGAGTAGCATAAATTAATTACTTTGTGGCATGCGATACTCAAAGTAAAGATGCAATCCTAATCCAGGTGCTATATACATTGTATATACTCTATATTTTTGCACTGAACTTTATAACACTTCATCCATTTTACAATAAGGGTTCTATTTAGTGTACATTTTTTCTTTTTCAGCAGTAGGCGTGTCGATAAAAATTTAAGAATATGATTATCGCTCCATCTCATCATAGATGTCATAATTTTCTTTTTTGAAATAAGTTCTCTTTCGCATTAATTTAAATATATTATTTTCTTTCACCATCTAATACACAAAACAACATCTGCTAAAATTCTGTGTCAATTCCCAAATATGTCATCTATTATTGTATGGAGGGAGTACTTTTCATTTTACATTTGTATAGTACTATAACAAATTCATCTTTTTAAAAACATAAAATTGGAAATAAAATTTTAGTGCATTTAGAAAACTATCATTTGAGGATACATATGTCAACTACGACTTAATCTTTTGCTTTTCTGGGACATTTTCATTTATATTCCATATTTTTAGTTGGAACACTGATAAAGAAAATAATGCATATTAGTTTCCTTAGCTAATTAAAATTTACTCTTATCCTTCTTTGAGTAGTACATATATAAGATAATAGATAAAGTTATGTGGAAAAATCTTCTAATTTCATAAGATGTGTAATTTGATGATTAGGACATTTATTAAAAAATGAATACATTAATTTTTCTGAATAATTTATATGGTACATATGGCTTCAATTTTTCCGAATTTCGACATCAAAGTAATGAAAGATTGAATTTTATTCATAAACTAGCTGTCTACTGCGGACCACAACTCATTTAACAATTTTGACAACTTGGATCAATAATATAGTAGTACACAAATATAGAGCAATAGTATACAGTACACAAATATATCAGTTACATGATGTAGGGGAATAAAACTCTAATGAATTCTAGCAAAGTAAACTAACAAACTATTAATTCACTCAAAATCTTACGTTTTTTTATTCAATTTAGGCTATCTCAAGATTAAATAATGTACTCCCTCTATCCCATGTTACTCGCACTTTTCATTTTAGGCCGTAAATTTGAGATTGATTTTTTAGTGTAATAAAATTAGAATTTTAAGTGTAATGAGACGTCACTTAATAAAGGACCTCTTAACTTAAACTAACATAATAATTAAATGCATTAATTCTAACTTAATGTAACGCCCCTCTTTTTCGAACCCTAATTTTTGGTGACGTGGAAATTTTTGCATTAAATGCTTTTAATGCTATGATATGTGACATTAAATGATAAGTGATAAATTGCAATATTCTTTGTGACCTAATTGCGATATGGAGTTGAGTTTGAGTTGAATGGTCAACTTGTTGAATATGTGACGTGGCTATTGAGTAGTCAATATTGTGGAAAATATAACGTGTCCGTGGAATGGTCAAAGTCGTTTGAAAATGTGAAGTGGAGATGATTTTCGAAAATGTGGATATTGTGATGTAGGAAGAAATAATATTTGTGGTGAATTATTTTCCTAAGGGATGAGTGAGAATTAAATAGGAGCATTTTATTTAAGTATGTGGAATTTTCGACCCTCCTATTTATTGGAAAGAAATCCTATTTTTCTTGGATTTAATTATTGCTTGGGATAATTATCCAAATTAAATCCAAAGTCCGATTATTCCTTTTATTTGATGAAAATTTCGAAATCTATGTTATTCCTAGAGGGATTTTCGAAAATCCCCTATATTATGGGAGAAGGGATTATTTTATTCTATTATTTGATCCCTTGTTTATTCTCTTCCATAATTAAATTCAAATATCCTAGCATATCTTGCCAAATCTAAGAAGATCTTACCATATCCTAATTTAAATAGGATTTAAAATTAATTCCTTCTAAGGAATGGAAAGTCACGCCACTTTTGGCTAGACTTGGGGAGTATTTTATTTATTATATTCTTGTTCCGTAATATTTTATTCTACTCCGTAAAATATTCAAATTAAATCATAGGCTAATTTAATAGCCTAGATTTCGAAACCCCCTTATTTCTCCTGGAAAATCACGCCAATTAACCACCATATCTCTTCCATATCTCTTCCAAATCTTTATTTATTTAATTATTGGAGTATATCTTGCACTCTATAAATAAGAGGAGAGAAATCAAAACCCTAGCACTACAGAAACCGTCCCCCACTCTCCCAATTTTCGGTCTCTCTCTTTCTCCCACTCTCTCAAATTTTTCTTCTACTTTCTCCATTAATTCTTCATCTTTTGGAGAAGAATTGAAGCTGCAATTCAAGATTTCATTGAAGAATCAAGATTCTACTTGTTTCTACCGTTTGTTTTTGCAAGAAAAGGTACTTCTATTATTAATCTTTTCTTCCTCTACCGATTAATCGGTGTTTCTGAGTCCACATGCATTTAGAACGAGTGAAGGGGAAATTAATCGGTGAATTTGGATGCATGGATGTGAGTGTGTGTGTGTGGCCGAGAGTGTGTGTGTGTGTGTGCATGCCTCGGTAGGCGTGCACATGTGTGTGGTGTGTGTGCGTGTGTTGTGTGTAGAAAAGCACTCATGCGTGACACGAATTGATGATAAATCTGGAATGATTGTGTGAATAAAAACGATATGATAATCGTACTTTGATTTTGATTGTTGATTTTGGAAATAATCGAAGGGAAAAGGGAAACGTGAGATCATGCATAATTTTAATCCATGATTTGAGACTTATTTGAAAAATATGAACTAAAGGTGATAGTTGATTTGAGACTTATTTGAAAAATATGAACTAAAGGTGATAGTTCGCGTTCCCGGTGGGATATCAAGAAGAAGTGCATTTTTGTTGAACTCGAAAGAAATCGAGGTGGGCTTTATTCTAAACTCTCTTCTATGTGCAAATTTATGATGTTGGAGAAATAAGGGTGGATTGAACTGTTATGCCATGCCTATAAATTATTTTGGATATTGTGATTGCCTGATGCCTAGATTGTGAGTACGCTCCATTAGGCTACAGCGGCTATAAAAACGAATTCGGGTCTGAGTAGGGCCGCAAACCCTATCAGGCTAGTGTACACGGTGGGATCGGGAGCCGTCCTTGCTAGTCGGCCGATCTCGTGGGCGAATAGTGTGGCCACACTTTCGTCGCACTATGAAATGATGATTGATGAGAAAATGGGAGGTTATATTTGACTGGCCAGTCCATGATATATTTTTGTGATACTCGTTGCTTATCTTTAAATAAATGCAAACTTCGAGTTCACTATGGTAAGGGTGGCATAACTATAAAATATTGTGGCATGAGTCCACTGAGTATGTTTAAAATACTCAGCCCTGCATGTGTTTTCCCTATGTGCAGGTTGAGCGGCGATGGGCGGTCGGTGGTGTTGAGAAGATTGATTCAAATAAAATGGATGTTTTAAACTATAAGCGTAGTCGTGTCTTCATACATGGCTCCGCTTTCTCTTGATATGCTTCCGCTGAATATTTTTGAAACTTATTATCTTTGGTTGTGGTGAACTTAATTTTTGTTTGGAATGAGGGGAATTATTGCGTCTTGTTGGAATTATGCTAAACCTTTTTCTTTTGAGCCTAATCTATTAAGTCTTGATTCTCGTGAGTTAGCCATTGACTTTTGCCTTGATACTTCATTAAATGCTAGGGTCAAATCTCTTTAAATGAAACCCTAGTCTACATTTTTGTCGCCTTAAGTTCGCCTATATAACAGTCGCCGTATTTATTATCCCCTAGAAATGCCGGGCTGTTACACTTAAACTATAAATAGTGTAAGGAGTTTGTGACGTGCCGAAAAGTAAAAGTGCAAGTAACATGGGACGGAGGGAGTACTATTACTCTATCCCTCTCCCTGTCCCACAATAAAAGTCACATTTCACTTTTACCATTGATAAGTAGATCTCACATTCCACTAACTCACTTCCCTCACATACTATTATAAAACCAATATTAAAAAGTGAACTTCATATTCCACAAACTTTTCCAATCCACTATTTTTACATTTCTTAAAACCTGTGCTCACACTAAATGTGTCTCCTATTATGGAACAAAGGATGTACATAACTTCATAAGATTGAATCCCACGACTTAATTCTAGATCAGTAATCCCGTCACAGAAACTAAATAACGCCTTCGTGTTTTGTTATCAATCCCACATTGCTCTCTTCTCAAATACAATAGGTTTCACTAAATAAGAGACGGATAAAATGTTAAAGATTATTGTTCCAGTTTCGTTTGATTCAAATGGGAATATAATAACTGTGAAATGGATGCAAATCTGCATTGAAACTCAGAAAGTGGGGCTTCTTCGATTTCGTGATATCCGAAACAGGTTGGTTCTCTGTGATGGGTAATTTCATATCAGCAACACTCTACGTGGTTGTAAGTTTGGTATTGGGGCACTGCACACATGGTGAAATGTTTGATAGTTAAATAAATTAATTATATAGTTAAGATTTGATTTTATTATAAAATCTAGAATAAATTGATTAATTTCTATTTTACATGTTGAAGATTTGATTGATATCTAGATATTCTTTAAAAAAATATTAGATTATTGATTAATTTCTATTTTACATGTCTAGATATTCTTAAAAAAAATAATAGATTATTTTTTGTTTATTTGATTATTCATTGGATTATTAATGTTTTAAATTGTCTTTACCATTTATGTAATATTTATCCTATATCTGCTTTATGTTTGAAAATCAAATGAGAACAACAATTAAAAATAACTTAACGATAATTACAACTGTTTAAGTGTAGTATTTGATCTCCATAAATTGATTTAAATATGAAGTAATTTATGGTAGTATCGTTATCCGCACTAGTGGAAGCACAATATTTAGAAATTAAAAGTTGATGTGATTAGAATTCTTTTTAATAAATAGATTTTCATTGTAATAATGTTGTGAGATTGTTGTAAAAGAATTTCTTACTAAAGTGTATGACCTTATAAAGTGAAAGAAAACTATTGGTACTAATTATGGTATTAAGAGCATTTATAATAGGCCACAGACTAGCGATAAAGCTAGCAATATGCTCATTAAAAACTCCTCCTATCATATTATCATGGACTTTCCACGTGCTAGCCATAGGCTAACCAAACAACAGTCCAGCTATAGGCTAGCAATAAGCTGGCCAATGCCCTAGCTTAGCAAATAAATTGAGAAATACGATTAATTCATTTTAATTGTTGGTTTATCAAATATTAAAAAAATAAAGTGCAATGAGTTATAAATATAGAGTATAAATAAAAAATGAATCCAAAAATTTTGTGGAATGGAAAATAAGAATTGATATAGATTTATTGAGTGAAAATATCAAACACGTTACGAAAAATCCTCTCACACCTTGATACGCTCGGATTCTTCATCGGTAGTGTATGTCCATGTCGGTTGTCTCCAATATTGTAACGCATCCATCGTTGCGCTCCTTGCTCTCCTCAAGTACCACGAAAAAAATCAAAAGAAAAATAAAATAAAATAATATTATACTCTAATTAGTATAATCAACCTTTCTACAATATCAACTTAAAGCAAGAATATTCCCCGGGAACGGCGCCAAAAACATGATGCACTATTTATTAGCACTAAAAATACCTGCAAGTATATATGGTAGATCTAGTATAGCTAAAGGTCAGTATCAGGTTATCAACACGGGGAATATAATTGCAACTGGCTATTCTGTACTAAGCGTCAAATAATATCTAGAGAAATAAGAGAATTTTGGATTTTTATTGTATAAACAATTACAAACAAGAAAACAACTAAATGCAATTAAATCACAAAGATGAAATATGAGAGATAAGAGAATACTAGGGATGTGTTTTCACAATTATGGTTATACAAATTCCAACTACAATACCCTAGCACAGTTTATACTTTGATAGATCGAGTCACACTAGTTATGCCCATGTGGTACAAGCATAGATTACTAACACTAAGGTTGTCAATCCTAGATTCGTAACTCCTAAAAGCTCCTAAGACCCTTGAAAAGTCCTCACTCTCAATTAACAGTATCGTTTTTGCTGGGGTTTGGTGCCCCTTGCACAGCGGAAGACTTGTACAAAACAAATAAATCAGACGTAGGATCTATTTGATCGATTATGCGATTAATCAATTCACATGTTAAACAGATAATTGCATGCTAGAACGCAAATAATTCATGCTCAAAGAAAGTAAATCCTAAAACATGAATTCTACGGTTTAGAGTTACCGATTTGATTCTCCAAAGAATCGTCGATTGCTTGCGCCTTCTCCACGATGATCTTCAATACTAGACCACGGATCTTCTCTCTGGTTCCCGAACTGTATCTCGATATCAGGGTGGGCTGATCTTATCAAAATACTAGGACTCGAATAAAGAAGACAGAAGAAATCCTTTTGGGAAAAGGAGAAGAATTCGAAATTCTCCACAGCTGGAGAGTTCGAAATTTTCAAAAATTTTGAGAACAAAAATTGTGATTATTCTGTCTCCTTTATTCTCCTATTTATATTAAGTTCCTTTTGGGCCCAGACAGGGATCTATGGAAGGTTTTGGATATGGGCTCCTCCAATTAGCTTTTTACTAACTAAATTGAACTTACAATTTAATACAAGCTTATATTGGAATATTACGAGCAGTCACTACAGAAGTAATATTGAACTCTCCCCATCCAAATCCGAAATTACAAGTAATCCGGGTTTCTGTTATTTATTATTTATTTCTCGCGCTTAAGATATAAATGTCCATTAATTAATTAATGTCTGCTATGGACTTAATTAATTAATATCTTATTAATTCCAAGAGTGGACTTAGCAAGAAACATTTATTTATTATTCATAGAGTAATAAAACTCCAACTGGCTAGTTTTCCGAATAATAAAACCTTGTTCGAGCTCCTCTTGAGGACATTATCAAACGAGACTCACCTCGCGCACGTTTCAACATAATAGCAATCCTAGCACCACTAGATATTAATCACCACTACCCAATATATCAGGATTATTGGGTTGCGAAAAACCCGCACCATTTGATAAGTCAAAGTAGTGCATAATCAATATCGTATGCTCAATGCTAACATATGCAGATTAAGAAATAACATTTTATCAAGACCTAGTCTTTCAGTAGATAGCATAAAGACACGTCTTGCTGTTAGATCCGTTCAGTGCTATACCACACTAATGTCATCTTATTTCAGTAAAGCTTAGAAATATGCGGACTGACATTGCAACCTTTCACGATAGGTAGTCTAAGCCTATCTAGGTTGTGAAATTCTTCTTTTTCTTTTGCAAAGCATTGCATAGATCTGACCGTGTTACCTTAAAGTGGACGACGCCCACAACCGGTGTCACGACCGCACTAGCTAAGGATAACATAATACGGATAATCGTGACTAGGAGGGGGAGAAAAGGAGTGGGGAGAAGAAATGGGGGAAGATCGACACAAAAATACTTGGTTACTAAAACCACCAAGATATTTTATACTAAGTAAAAGTTCATACAATACCAAAAGGTAAGAGAAATAGCACAAAATATGTTTTGGTGTTCCTAAACTTGCACAACGGAAGTAGATAAACACGATCCATATATTGAAATATGAACATCTAAGAGGCTTAGTCTAAACGGCCAAAAACTTCCTCCTCTCAACACCAGATTCCCACCTCTTCATTTTATCAACCTGCACATTTAGAAATACATGCAGGGCTGAGTACATACGTACTCAATGAACGCAGTGCCGAAAGATACAATTATACATATGAAAGTGTTGCCAAGTCATCACAGTAACACTCAGGGGTTTTCTTTAAAAGGCCCAAGCTTACTAAAATTATGTTTGACTGCGCAGTCTAAGTTACCTCGCCATATCCATCATCTCGTGCCGTGGAGATGGTGTTCTACCACGGTCACCTATAACTTTCTTGTGCCGGGAAGGTGGCCACCTTCCTCGGTCACTGAACCCGCCATTTGGCTGTCGGTCCACTGTGTACACTAATCCAAGTAGGGACACCACCCTTGCTCGGACCCGAATTCGATTCATAATATTCTTGGCACAAGCATAACAGATAGACATCTTCACATAAAAATATTTATGACAAGACAACGACATTTTTTTAGATAATGAACATGAGTTCGGATTTTCATCAAAACTCAGCTCGAAAATAATTTGTATTTTTATCCCTACTAAATGTAGGATAGAAGTTCACCTTATTTATTTTCTAAGATTTTGGAAACAACCCTTTGCTTCAACGACGATCTCCTTCGTGATTCTTACCTTTTAAAATAAATAAATAAATAAATATAAAAACAAACTAAGTTAGTTAAGCTATGAGATAATATGCCAACTCACGGTACACATCCTATTTTCTATAATTTCTTCTTTTAACTCAATGTTATAAATAAATTTGGAGGTTTAGCTAAGATATAACTAATTTACGTAAGGATGTAACAATTAAATTTATCAACCTAAGATAACTTTAACTGCATCAAGTTGTACTTGAAATTCTAATGAATCATGAAAATAAGGAAATTGGGGCTGAGGATTTGTAAATAAAGATTAGTCAAACTAATTTGATTTATATGGTATTCTATTTACTTAATTATGTAGCTTAACTCCAAAAATTAGAAAAAAACAGGGAGACCAGATTAATATCTGTCCTAAGCATAAAAGCATAAGGAGTCTTCCCTTCAAATCCTTCCATACCCTAGCCCCCAACGAAGAGAGAGAAACTCTCTCTTTTCTCTCTCTGTGTGTGCCGCTGTGCATGCACAAGCGACGGTCTCTCCACCCTACGCCCACACCCTGCACCACCGGAAATTGCCAGTCATCCCAACGCCACCGTTCACACCTCATACGCCGCCGCTGTATGCGACGACTATGGTTCCCGCCTGCGCTGGGCTCTGGGGCGGCTACTTCCGTGCGTGGTGGATGTCGCCGCTACATGCGGCGGTCACGCACCGCAGCTGCCCCTGCCCCTCTCCATGTTCGCAGGTTCCGACAGCTGATAAGATCACTATTCTCTTATCCCTCATCTCTTTTACTTATCATCAAAAGATTCATAACTATAAAATATTAATCTTTGTCACCATAGTTTCAAAATTTATAAAATGGGAGGTTTCCATCCTTCCTAGGGTTTATGGAATCTTCATAGTCCTTTCTGCAAGTTGGAGCAGAAACTACTTCCTAAAATAAGCCATTAACAATTGTATCTATTGGAGTTTTAAGACTTGACTTGTTTATTTTATGAATTATATATTTGGGAATACTACGCATGTTAGCTTACTAAAAGGAAAACTTGGGTGATAGAACATGTTGCAGTAGTAGGTGTTATTCTTATTGAAGATTCAGGTGTTATGCTCCAAAAAAAAATAAAAATATAAAAGCACTAAAATAAGAAATGAAGGTTAAGAAAATATTTACCGGTTACGGATTTTCTTCTAATGTTCTAAAGCTTGGTGAAAAGGTGGAAACAATTGGAGTGAGTTCAATATATATATATGGCCTTGGTGCTACACGTGGATTTACTCACTACGTGTAAGTGATTTGGCCTATTTATTGGGCAAGGCTATAGACTATAATGGGGAATAATGATGGAAAATTATTATTATTATTATTATTATTATTATTATTATTATTATTATTATTATTATTATTATTATTATTTTATCATAATTATTATATTTGATGTATTTGTATTATTATTCATAATTTTACTCCAGATTCTAATTATAGAACCTTCAAAAATACTTAGAGGTATACTGGGATCATGCATGGTCGTCGAACAAGATGCCCGAGACCTGCACGATCTTAGTTATTTTGTAATAGAGTAGTATTATATAAGGCTTCACTTTCTTAATATGGTCAAAAGACTAGGTTGTCACATTCTCCCTCCCTAAAAATAAATTTCGTCCCGAAATTTGATTGTACCTTGTATGAATAATTCCGGGTATTGTTCTCTCATGTTCTCCTCCAGTTCCCAGGTTGCCTCCTCTTGTCCATGATGATCCTACAAGACCTTCACTGTTGAAATTGACTTGTTGCGTAACTGTTGTAGTTTATGATCCAGGATAGCTATAGGTTTCTCCTCATATCTCAATTCTGGTGGGAGATTAACCTCTTCATAATGAATCACATGCTTAGGGTCATACACATATTTCCTGAGTTGAGATACATGAAACACATTATGTATATTTCCTAAGCTCAATGGTAGTGCTAAACGATAGGCTACTGGTCCTACTTCATCAAGAATCTCGTAAGGTCCGATGAATCGTGGCTTCAATTTTCCTTTGATTCCAAATCTAGTTATCCCTTTAGAAGGAGATACCTTCAAAAATACATGATCTCCAATGTTAAATTTCAGCTCTGTCCGACGGGCATCAGCATAAGATTTTTGTCGGTCTTGTGCCTCCTTGATTCTAACACGGATTTGTCTTACGATATCTACCATTTCCATGATTGAATCAGGACCTAGCATTTTCCTTTCACCAACCTCATCCCAGTAAAGTGGCGATCTGCACTTCCTTCCATATAATGCCTCATATGGTGCCATATCGATGGTTGCTTGGTAGCTATTATTGTATGCGAATTGTATCAGGGGCAAGGTGGATTCCCAACTGCCTCCTCTATCCAGTACGACGGTGCGTAACATATCCTCTAGGGTCTGAATCGTTCTTTCTGATTGTCCATCTGTTTGTGGATGAAAAGCTGTGCTAAAATTCAGTTTCATGCCCAATTCCTTCTGTAAGCTTTTCCAAAGTCTAGAGGTAAGCTTCAGATCTCGATCCGATGTAATGGTTATCGGGATCCCATGTAGGCGTATGATCTCTCGTACGTACAATTGGGCTAACTTCTCAGACCCGTATGTGGTTGGGATGGGAATAAAATGAGCACACTTTGTGAGACGGTCGACGATAACCCAGATAGCTGTATTCCCTCGTCTGGATTTGGGCAAACCTATCACGAAGTCCATTGCTATATGATCCCACTTCCACTTAGGAATTTCTAAAGGTTGCAATTTTCCATAAGGACGTTGATGTAACACTTTAACTTGCTGGCATGCTAGACATCTTTCCACAAATGCGGAAATGCTTCTCTTCATACCATCCCACTAGAATATTTTTTTCAAATCTTGATACATCTTGGTGCTCCCAGGGTGAGCGGTGTAAGGGGTGTCATGTGCTTCACTCAAAATTTTATTTTTTAGTTTTTCATCATCTGGCACACATATTCTTCCGTCGAAGGTAAGAGCGTTGTCTGCTTCTTCCCTAAAACCTTTCTGATCACCAGATCGTACTTTTGCTCGAGTTTTCTCCATGTTGTCATCTCGTCTTTGTGCATTTACAATTTGGGTCCTTAAATCCGGTTCCATTTTTAGAGTGGAAATTCTCGCTTCCATAGTCTCAGGTGGTTTTACAACTTCTAGCTTCAGCTTGTCGAATTCTCGCAATAGTTCTTCTTCATGAGTGATCACCTCCGCCAATTGTTGAAATTTTCGACTCAATGCATCGGCCACCACGTTAGCCTTGCCGGGATGGTAGTTTATGCTGCAATCATAATCTTTCACTAACTCGAGCCATCTTCTCTGTCGCATGTTTAGGTCCTTCTGTTCAAAGAAGTATTTGAGACTTTTGTGATCAGTGAAAATCTCACATCGAACTCCGTAAAGGTGGTGCCTCCAAATTTTCAGAGCATGTACTACCACAACTAATTCCAGATCATGTGTTGGGTAGTTCATTTCGTGGGGCCTCAGTTGTCGTGATGCATAAGCAATTACTTTCCCATTCTGCATTAAAACACAACCCAAACCATTCTTCGAGGCATCTGTGTAGACCACGTAATTCTTTCCTGATTCGGGGACTGCTAATACGGGAACCGTTGTCAATTTCTCCTTCAGCAATTGGAAACTGTCTTCGCATTCTGAAGTCCATGCAAACTTGATGCCCTTTCTGAGTTGTTGTGTCATCGGCCTAGCAATTTTGGAAAAACCTTCGATGAACCTTCTATAGTAACCAGCCAACCCTAAGAAGCTTCGGATTTCATTCGGGGTGGTTGGTGATTTCCAATTTTGTACAGCCTCTACTTTTGCCGGGTCCACTCAGATTCCTTCAGCAGTTACGACGTGGCCGAGGAAGTTCACTTCGTTAAGCCAAAATTCACATTTGCTAAATTTTGCATAGAGCTTTTCAGTCCTCAAGGTTTCTAAGGTAACTCTCAAATGTTCTTCATGTTCTTTTATACCCTCGGAGTAGATGAGTATGTCTTCTATGAAAACCAGGACGAACTTGTCCAGATAGGGATGAAATACACGATTCATCAAGTCCATAAATACGGCGGGAGCATTAGTCAATCCGAAAGGCATTACTAAGAATTCATAGTGACCATATCGGGTGCGGAAGGCCGTTTTGGGTATATCTTCTGGTCGGATTTTTAGTTGGTGATAGCCGGATCTTAAGTCCATTTTGGAAAATACACTGGCACCTCTAAGCTGATCGAACAGGTCATCAATTCTCAGCAACGGGTATTTATTCTTAAGTGTTAACTTATTTAGTTCCCGGTAGTCGATACACATTCTTAACGATCCATCTTTCTTTTTGACAAAAAGTACGGGAGCTACCCATGGCGATACGCTAGGTCTGATGAAGCCTAGATCCATGAGTTCCTGTAATTGTATCTTCAGCTCTCCTAACTCCTTAGGTGCCATCCGATATGGTGCTTTCGATATTGGGGCGGATCCAGGTTCTAAGTCGATGGTGAATTTTAGTTGCCTATCTGGTGGTAACCCAGGTAGAATGTCAGGGAACACATCCTGAAATTCACGCACGATGTTCGTATCCTCAATTTTCCCCTTTTCTTTTTGTTCTTCATTTAAGTAAACGAGGTAGGCAGGATATCCTCTCTTCATCAATGTTGTTGCTTGCAAAACGGAGATTATAGATATTATTTTATTCATAGAAACTCCGTGGAAACTTGTTCGTTCCTGTCCTGGGTTCTGGAAGAAAATTTTTCTCTCCTTGCATTGGATTGTGGCATGGTTTTCAACCAACCAATCCATTCCTAGTATAATATCAACATCATACATTTTCATAACCTTTAGATTATTAGCTAGGATTTTATGTTCTCCCAATAAAGCTTCTATGTTCGAGCAAGTTTGAGTAATTCCTATGGTTCCCCCGACTGGTGAGGTTACACTCAATCTATTTTCAGTTTGTTCGGTCGGGAGCTTTAAGATATCAACACATGAAGCCGATATGAAAGAGTGTGATGCGCCAGTATCAAATAATAAGATGACAGGTACGTCTAGTAATATGCCCATACCTGCCAGATTTCCTTGGTTCCTCACTGGTTGTTGCTGCCTCAGTGCATATGCCCTGACCTGTGGTGGAAGACCTTGTCGCTGCTGTTGCGGATATCGTGGAGGTATATGTTGATTTCCCTGATGATGTGCTGGCGGATTGGGTCCTGCACCTCTCAGAGGAGGCTTGGTTGGACAATTTTTGGAAAAGTGACCACCTTTACCACAAGTGAAGCAATTATCTGACCCTGCCTTGCAAACCCCACGGTGTATCCTGTTGCACTTGGAACTTGGAATGGGCTTTAGCCGGAAAGTTCCTGTTGGGTTGTAAGTAGGTTGTCTCAAAAAGTTTTGTGAGCGGTCTTGGCCATACCATGGTTTCTTCTGTTCCGGCTGAGTTCGATTACCTTCCCATTTTCTTTTATCTCCTGAAATTTGAGTTTGAGACTGCGGTGGTGGAGCGGCAATATTGGTCATATGTTTCTCCATTGGCATTGCTGACTCAATATCCAAAGCCCGCATGAGTGATTCAGAATAAGATAACCCACCATGACTCGCCAGTGTCATTCTTATTTCGTATCTCAAACCTCCACAAAATTTTTCAGCCACTCCCGTATTAACTTGATCTGGGGCATATCTACACATATCGCAGAAGATACGATCATATTCTGTAACTGACATCCTCCCTTGTTTCAGATTATAAAATTCCATCTCTTTCTTCTTTCGGTAACTTTTTGGAATATATTTGTCGTAGATTGCCTCCTTGAATTGTTCCCAGGTCATATTAGCCAGTTCTTGAGGCGTCATAGTCTTTCTGCGTGTCTCCCACCAGAAATCTGCTGACCCGGTAAGTTGGAAAGGCACACAAGTTAATCGCTCGGCATCTGTGCAGCGCAAGAAGACAAAAATGCGTTCAAGTGCGCGTATCCAAATCTCTGCTTCCGTAGGATCACCCATCCCATTAAATATAGGCGGTTTTTGTTTCAGAAAAATCTCTTAATTCTTCAATTTGGTAATGGAAGAGGAGGAGGAGACGGAGGTGGTGGTGGCGGTGGAGGAGATGGAGGTGGAGTCATTTCAGCACATTCTTCAAATTCGTCATGTTCAGGTGGTGTCACTATTCCAAGCCCTCTTTTTCTCCCTGTGGGTCGCCCAACTCTCCTTGGCGGCATTCTGGATTGATAATAACAGTGCTCGATAAGTTACACACATATATGCAATAATTCCAATTATATTGATGAAGAAATGAACATCACTTATATTATGCCCAACTAGAGGAATAAACAACAGTACAACCAAATCATTACAATACTTACAAAGATAATGAAGTGGTTTAAACATGTACATATATATATATGAAAATTGCCTTTTTGCAAACTAAAAAGGACTTTTTGTACAATATAATTTAGCAAAATGTCATACTGCTAACAAAAAGACCATCAAAACATGTACTCATGGTATCGTGTCATACAAAAAGTAATACTAAATATCTACAAAGGCAAAATCTATATCAGAACAGCCTCATATCGGGTCTGTTTCTGAATAGTACACGGATCATATCTAATATACTACTGAGGTGCTCCTGTTCCAGCGGCACTAGCCTCTGACTCGCGTTTTGGGTCTTGCTCTGGTTCAATTCCTCAAGGTCTTCCTCCTCGGAACTGCTCTCATTGAGGATGGCAGTCATACGACACCCTCCTGGCCTATATCGGCCACCGGTCATCTCATCAAGATGGCGAACTACCCAGGCATTAAACCTGAGTTCTGCTGAAGTCGGTGTGTGGTAAGCAGAAACTGGGGAACTCCTCTTGACGGGAGGTTTAAGGGGGTCAGCGCCTGGGAAGGTAGGTAAGGACTGCAGATGGCAGGTACCTACTCGAGCTGGCTGGTCAATAAAGTCCTCAACCTCAACAGTATGAGTCGGAGCCTTGCCCCTCCGGTGTCTCTCTGTCACTGTGTTTGGAGACCTCGCATGCTGAGTAGGTTCCTGAGTCGCAGGGATCCTCACTGGTGACCACATCAACTCGTCCAAAGGTGGGGTAGACGGGCCTGCCTCAGCATCATATCGTGCCCTCTGTCTCGAAACAGTGGGTAAAGGGGGAGGTGGCATCATCCCAGGTGCAATACTCGGCTGACACGGAAGTATGGATCCTCCTGCTGGTATAGGGTCACCGGGTAGTATATATGGTCCCAGAGGAGCATGTTTGTAAACAGTATAGCACAACTGAATTTCCCCTAAGAAGCGGGGGAAATCACCCGTGTACACAAAACGTGGCCTACGATAGAAGATATAATTCCTGGAGGTCATCCTAGCCCATTGCTGCCAAGTAAAAGGTAGTAGACTAATAAGTCGTGAAATCCCATCCATATCATCAGCCCCGTACCGGTTGGCCCGCCTCCAGAGCTTTCCAAACCGAGCAAGAAATTCTCCTAGATCTTCATTAAAGTTCATAGCACATTCTTCATACTCTTCTATCATATCTTCTGGGCTTTGTATCGGTGACGTTCTCATCCTAGCAGTCAGTCGGAAAGGGGCCATCTACACTAAAACATTCATCAATTCACATCTCGCCATGCCACATAAGTATATCCATATATATGATATCAAAATAAATTATGAAGAGATATGATAATTATCTATTGCCTCAAGATTCCATACTTGAGTTTTATTACTTGGTTACTTTCTACTTGTGATAATCTCCCCTTTATTCTTACTTTTTTTATCAGAAAAGCGAAAGACGGTAATAGCTTATTTTCTTCTTCGACCCAATATCTCATTTTCATTTTTTTTTCTTTCTTCCTTAATTACATAACTTGCTTTTGAATCATTCTTCTGGTTGAGTGCGATAGGTGAGAGTGTTGAGAGTTGATCACCTTACAGTCTAGTGAAAAAGAGTCTAGACAGAGGAATGAAAAGAAAAATGACACTCGGGTTCAGGGCAGAAAAGAACTTGCTCTGATACCACTCTGTCACGGCCGCACTAGCTAAGGATAACATAATACGGATAATCGTGACTAGGAGGGGGAGAAAAGGAGTGGGGAGAAGAAATGGGGGAAGATCGACACAAAAATACTTGGTTACTAAAACCACCAAGACATTTTATACTAAGTAAAAGTTCATACAATACCAAAAGGTAAGAGAAATAGCACAAAATATGTTTTGGTGTTCCTAAACTTGCACAACGGAAGTAGATAAACACGATCCATATATTGAAATATGAACATCTAAGAGGCTTAGTCTAAACGGCCAAAAACTTCCTCCTCTCAACACCAGATTCCCACCTCTTCATTTTATCAACCTGCACATTTAGAAATACATGCAGGGCTGAGTACATACGTACTCAATGAACGCAGTGCCGAAAGATACAATTATACATATGAAAGTGTTGCCATGTCATCACAGTAACACTCAGGGGTTTTCTTTAAAAGGCCCAAGCTTACTGTTTGACTGCGCAGTCTAAGTTACCTCGCCATATCCATCATCTCGTGCCGTGGAGATGGTGTTCTACCACGGTCACCTATAACTTTCTTGTGCCGGGAAGGTGGCCACCTTCCTCGGTCACTGAACCCGCCATTTGGCTGTCGGTCCACTGTGTACACTAATCCAAGTAGGGACACCACCCTTGCTCGGACCCGAATTCGATTCATAATATTCTTGGCATAAGCATAACAGATAGACATCTTCACATAAAAATATTTATGACAAGACAACGACATTTTTTTAGATAATGAACATGAGTTCGGATTTTCATCAAAACTCAGCTCGAAAATAATTTGTATTTTTATCCCTACTAAATGTAGGATAGAAGTTCACCTTATTTATTTTCCAAGATTTTGGAAACAACCCTTTGCTTCAACGACGATCTCCTTCGTGATTCTTACCTTTTAAAATAAATAAATAAATAAATATAAAAACAAACTAAGTTAGTTAAGCTATGAGATAATATGCCAACTCACGGTACACATCCTATTTTCTATAATTTCTTCTTTTAACTCAATGTTATAAATAAATTTGGAGGTTTAGCTAAGATATAACTAATTTACGTAAGGATGTAACAATTAAATTTATCAACCTAAGATAACTTTAACTGCATCAAGTTGTACTTGAAATTCTAATGAATCATGTAAATAAGGAAATTGGGGCTGAGGATTTGTAAATAAAGATTAGTCAAACAAATTTGATTTATATGGTATTCTATTTACTTAATTATGTAGCTTAACTCCAAAAATTAGAAAAAAACAGGGAGACCAGATTAATATCTGTCCTAAGCATAAAAGCCTAAGGAGTCTTCCCTTCAAATCCTTCCATACCCTAGCCCCCAACAAAGAGAGAGAAACTCTCTCTTTTCTCTCTCTCTGTGTGCCGCTGTGCATGCACAAGCGACGGTCTCTCCACCCTTCGCCCACACCCTGCACCCCCGGAAATTGCCAGTCATCCCAACGCCACCGTTCACACCTCATACGCCGCCGCTGTATGCGACGGCTATGGTTCCCGCCTGCGCTGGGCTCTGGGGCGGCTACTTCCGTGCGTGGTGGATGTCGCCGCTACATGCGGCGGTCACGCACCGCAGCTGCCCCTGCCCCTCTCCATGTTCGCAGGTTCCGACAGCTGATAAGATCACTATTCTCTTATCCCTCATCTCTTTTACTTATCCTCAAAAGATTCATAACTATAAAATATTAATCTTTGTCACCATAGTTTCAAAATTTATAAAATGGGAGGTTTCCATCCTTCCTAGGGTTTATGGAATCTTCATAGTCCTTTCTGCAAGTTGGAGCAGAAACTACTTCCTAAAATAAGCCATTAACAATTGTATCTATTGGAATTTTAAGACTTGACTTGTTTATTTTATGAATTATATATTTTGGGAATACTACGCATGTTAGCTTACTAAAAGGAAAACTTGGGTGATAGAACATGTTGCAGTAGTAGGTGTTATTCTTATTGAAGATTCAGGTGTTATGCTCCAAAAAAAATAAAAATATAAAAGCACTAAAATAAGAAATGAAGGTTAAGAAAATATTTACCGGTTACGGATTTTCTTCTAATGTTCTAAAGCTTGGTGAAAAGGTGGAAACAATTGGAGTGAGTTCAATATATATATATGGCCTTGGTGCTACACGTGGATTTACTCACTACGTGTAAGTGATTTGGCCTATTTATTGGGCAAGGCTATAGACTATAGTGGGGAATAATGATGGAAAATTATTATTATTATTATTATTATTATTATTATTTTATCATAATTATTATATTTGATGTATTTGTATTATTATTCATAATTTTACTCCAGATTCTAATTATAGAACCTTCAAAAATACTTAGAGGTATACTGGGATCATGCATGGTCGTCGAACAAGATGCCCGAGACCTGCACGATCTTAGTTATTTTGTAATAGAGTAGTATTATATAAGGCTTCACTTTCTTAATATGGTCAAAAGACTAGGTTGTCACAACCGGTCTACTAAGCAAAAGACTTAGACTTTGTTTACTTCTTATGCATTTAAATGTTTGTAAAACATCTTATAAATGCACAAGCAAACACAATGTAATAATGATAGTGATTCTATTCGTGCGGAACTGCTCGAATAATACTGAATCGGGTTAAAAGTGGATTATAGAGTTTTACGTATACAAGCAAGATTCTATTCGAGCGAAACTTGCTCGAAACATGCTTTTCAGTATACCAAACCTAACAGTTTTAAGGGAAACTAATTGTAGTGTCTATTAAGTGGATCTAACTCGCCAACCTCCTCTCACGATTATGTAGCAAGTTATAGCAAATCAGTGTCGAATGTGTCACTCAAACATGCAGTATTACGGAACAACTTAAGGAAGAAACGATGTATAAACGAAACAAATATTAAATAGAAAACGGAATTGTATAAACCAATAAGAGTTACTAACACATCCCTAAAATCCTATGAATTTAGTTATACATGAAAGAATAAGCTAAAAACATAGATTGTAGGTAAATCATAAAGAGAATAAGAACTAAAGCAAATAAAACCCAAAGGTTGAATCCTTGTAGCCTTGATCTTCTCTTGATTCCTTCTTCAACCCCTTGCACAATGAAGAACTCTCAAATTTATGCTATGAAATTAATTGGCAAAAAGATGAAGGATGAAAGATCAGGGTTGGAGGAGGAGCTATGAAAGCTCCCCTTTTTGGGGCTATAGAATGGTTGAATTCTATGAATGAGGTTATGGGATATATATAGGCTTGAGAAGGATTTAAATTTGGTAATAAGTTTCCTCCAAGCATTAGGAAAGATGTAATTTTCGTTCCCCATAGTAGAAGGAAAAGATTTGGCTTCACAAGGTAATATCTTCTTTTCTTCTTTAAATTTCCGCCTAGACTGCAGCTGGCAGCTTTGTGCGACTTTGGTAGAAAAGTCATAACTCTCTCCACAGAACTCTGATTGAGGTGATTCTTTTGCCATCTTGGAGAGCTTTTCAAGACGAATAGAATGTTGTGTAGAACGCCCTGATCGGACTTCAGGATCGCCGGAAAATTAAGTTTTAAGATAGCTGTCGCGCGCTCCGTTTTCCTAGCGGTCGATGGCAAGGGCCCAGCGACCGCTGGAGAGAGTCAGAGCCTTCTGGACTCTTTGCAGCGACCGCTGTGCATGTTGCAGCGGCCCGCTGGGCGTCCCTCAGCTCCTGCTTCCGGAAATTCACCTTTTTATACCCTTTTTCTGCTCTATTTTGCACATATCTCACAAAACACGTCAAAAATACCAAAATGGATAAAATATGCGAATAATGAACATGTAATGCAACTTTGACACTCAAAACGGACCAAATAATAGCCTTAAAACCATGCAAAATTCGAGCGTATAACACCTAAGCCAATTTCTCATTCAACGGCACAAAAGATATATTCACACAATAAGTGGTACGATGCTAATGACATTGTGAAAAGCTATTTGGGGCTCGGTAACTAATGTACTTCAAGGTCATAGGGCTAAGGAAAATGAATCTGATCAGCCCATATAGGAAACGAAAAAGGCTGCTATTAGAGTGGAAATAATGAAGTTGAGGCATAAATTTTTCCTAGAGGGCTCGTCTGCAAGGGCTCGTGTCCTCTAGATGATGAGCATGCCTGTCGAGTTAAAGTTAGGATAGAACTGATCCATATTCCCAATTGATTTTAATTCTCAACACTATTCCATGAAGTTTTCTCATTTTAGTTTGTATCTATGGATTAATTTCTTTGTTTTTGCGTCGTTTTTAGTCTTTTTTCTTTAGTTTGTCGAATGTTGAGTTGTCTTGTGGTTGTCTTGTTGGGGTTTGGTATACTAAAATATAGTTCAAGTGTGAATGGTGCTTGCATTGACACCAAATCAAGTGTATACATATGTTAGATCTACTTCACACCGAAATGAGAATAAATACAATATCACAATGGATTATTTTATAAAATAATACTATGTTGAATACATATGTAAAATATATAAGTCTAAGGATTTTTACATTGTGGGTCGAGTAGTGGAACTTGGCTTGTCCCTCGCAAAATAAAAGTATTTTCATAACTTAGGTAGAGCTTTGGCTTGGCTATCTATCGTGAATGGTTGAAATGTAAGTCCAAAATTATTTTCTTACCTAAGAAAACTAATGACACTAGTGTGGTATAACATTGACCAAAATCTAATTTGAGATATATCTTTATAGCTATCTACCGAAAGATATAATCTTGGAAGTTTGGTATTTTCTCCGTCCCATAATAAATGACACACTTGAGTAATGGCACAGGTTTTAGCAGATGTTATTTTGTGATTCAAATGGTGAGAAAATAATATATTATAATAATGTGAAAGAGAACATTTTTCAAAAAGGAATATGTGACATCTTTTATTGGACATCATAAAAAGGAAGTGTATCTTTAATTGGACGGAGGGAGTAGTGTTTATTAATCCTTGTATAACATAAGGCACATGTCATTAATAAGATATTACTCCATCCGTCCCACAAGAATATGCACTTTCTAATTTTAGAAAGTCTTTTATCTCCAATTAGGTGGGACCTATTTTCCACTAACAATACATTAATTACTTTTTCTATCTACCTCTCTCTTACTTTACCAATTTTATAGTAAAACTTATGTCAAACCCAAAATGCATATTCTTTGGGGACGGAGGGAGTACTTTAACTTACCAAAGAGGTGTACGTTTTTCGTAACCTAGTAAAATTCTTAAATCTTGGGTAGTACTCCATCCATCCTATAGAAATAGGCCATTTGGAGTTGGCATGAGTTTTAATATATACTAGGTAAAGTAAGATATGAGGAGAAAAAGTAGTTGAAATTGTATAGTGGATGGTGGGGCGCATAAATGATATAGTATAAGAGAAGGAGAAAAAGGTTATCATAAATGGATATGGACTATTACTATGGGAGACACGAAAAATAAAATATGTCCAATTTCTATGGGACGGATGGAGTAGTAACTAATGACTAGTATATGTTAGTTGTGTTATTGCATTCAATCGTGCGCCTGCGAGGTGTGTTGATAACCCTAATAAGTGCTTGGAAAAATAATTTATAAAGTAAAATTGACCAGTTGGAATTTATTAAATAAGTAATAAATAAGGTTCTGAACTAGAGAACTCTTTGAAAAATATATTAATTTAATTCACAATTTATAGAATTAATTAATGGGTATTGCCATCTTAAATGCAGAAAATACTATAAAAATTAATGGTACCAAGATTTCTCGTAATTTTGCGATTGGATGAGAGTCAATATTATTTTCTATAGTGACTCGAAATAATATTCCATTGGATGGATATTAAATTATGTGTTAATTAAGTTAATAAATATTTATCCAATGGATTGGTCCAAGTCCAATATCCATGGATCTCTAAACTGGTCCACTATACAACTCACTATATTAGAAAATAAAATGAGACAAGAAAACCTAATTTTTCTCGTCTTGACCTACATCAAAATTGGTGCCTCGCTCTTGGGAGAGAAGAAGGAATTTCTTGAACTCTACAAATTCATAGGAGTAGATCTAATTCTCAAGTTCTTCATGGCATGGGATTCTTATCTCTAGATCTATCAAAACCCTTATAATTTGTATCTAAGATTCGTCCACACGAAAGGAGAAATTGAAGTTTGGGGATGGGTTAGATGATTCAAGGTTGGGTACCCACACGACACGTGAAGAAGGCGCGAGCCACGTCGATTCTTTGTAAAATCAAAATATATTCTGCAATCACATATAATTTAGTTTAGTGATTTATGCACCCTCCGTCTCTAAAGAATATGCATTTTGGGTTCGGCACGGGTTTTAATGTATAATTGGTAAAGTAAGAGAGAGATAGAGAGAAAAAGTAATTAAAATATTGTTAGTAGAGAATGGGTCCCTCCTCATTAGAGAGAAAAGACTTTCCAAAATTAGAAAGTTCATATTCTTGTGGAACGGACTAAAAAGGATAGAGTGCATATTCTTGTGTGACGGAGGAGGTATGTGATATTGCATATACATATTATTTAAAATGTAAACGAATTAATTAACATAATCCCCTAAATAGATCTGATTAGAGATCCGTTAGTTTATTAACAATTTCCACTACGTAACCAAACATGTTTGACGTCTTTCCGGTGTTTCTCAGGTCAGTTTGCGTCAGGACTGATTTGGTTGTATCACTTGTTAGTTACAGAAACAGTTGGATTGTGGAGGTTTGGTTGAGAATGATCGTTGGCTGGAGTTCTTTGTGGTTGCGCGTTTTATGGTATGGAGCAAGCGACGGCTATGATTTTGCTCAAAGTAGAAGGTGGCGATTTCTGGTTGGTACTGTTGAGGGTCTTGGTGGAGGGAGCTGGAGGATCCTCCCGAAGGATCGAACTCAAACAACCGACTTCTGTCCTGGGTACTGGACATTAGTGCAGCCATGGAAATATAGATCAAATTTTGAAGAATTCTTCCCTAACCATGAATGATAATCGGGAAAAATTATAATAGATTTATGTAAGATTAAAGATAATGAATTGTACCAAGCTCTGGTAATTCCGAGACAATAGAGAAATCTTTGATGGAGATAAATGCGTCACACGGAAAAATCATGTGTTAAGGTTTTTGAGTATTTGACCTTTCTTTCGCTATGGATGATTTTCGCTCCCCCCTCCCTCACACACTATTACACCCACTGATTCACACACATCACTCACGGCGTGATTCTCTGATTCAAACTGGCCGGTGTCCTCTCCTCGTCGTTGTTCTTTCATTCAAGGTTGCCTCTGTCAATGAAGGAGCTGGGGGTAACCCCCCTCCCCTCCCCACTGCTCTCCCACCATCAGAACCTGTTCTTCTTGCTTCGCGCCATCACTATCCCTCAAAAATGCCTCTAGAAAACGCCTCTTCCATAAGCAAGGAATGAGAATGAAAATGGGAAAATCACTTTCACGAGATTCCACGGAAGTCAAATGCCAAAACATCCTGCAAAAGGCAACACTGTCATCCATCCTTGAAACCAGAGCCATCTACTAATGGCTCACCTACAGTATGCTCTCGGAAGGCAAATGAAAATGACAATGAAGGGGTAATGAAGATGAAAAGGGGAGCGAGCCCATAAAAAAAGACAAAGGCCTGGAGTGAGCAAGAACAAAGCACTTTTCAGCAACGGCAGCTTTATAAGCAACACCAGCGCTCCGATGCAACAAACCATACCGCGTTTGATCCAAAAAAAATCAGGCAGCTAGGTACAACTGGAGCACAAGATGGCATCCCTTCCATATCCTTCACGGTTCTGATACAGACTACCTAACGGAATGGATGGGTTACGGAGTGGTTGGTAAATTTTCTCATTAAATTCCCACCTCCTTAGGTTAACTTTTGGGACGATATATGGTTGGAGAACTTCCCCATCTGCAGCGATGGCCCTCACCGCAACAATATATTGGTTCGGGAATTCTGGAGGGGAAAAGAATGGGATGAAGAAAAACTTAGACGTCCTACCCAAAGGACATAGCGGATAAGATTATGGAAACTCCTTTCCACAGAGCAGCCGAAGAGACTTGCTGATGGGTCCTCACGGAAAATGGAAATTTCTCCATAGCCCCGACGTGGCAGCTGGCCCGTAATTACCTGCCAATAGAGACTACAAGGGAGCACAGTGAAACGAGCGAACCCCAAATCCCTAGGGATACTCCGATTACTACAACACACCAGCAACCTCAACGTACAATCACCACACGTCTCACAATCACTGCCAAAAGGCCTCAAGAACACAAGAATCTCACGGATCTAAGAAATCAACCGAGGATTTTTAACCGGAGGAACTGACTCAAACACAACCGTTCGAATCTCAATACAGGAGTTGAGAGATTAACACTCAGGTCTCACTAAAACAGAGAAGAGAGTGCCCGAAGAAGACGATTGAAGTCATTTCAGAGGTAAGAGAGATGAGAGTTCTAGATAGAAGACAGAGTATCAACCGAAGAGAGAGAGAGAGAGAGAGAGAGAGCAGAAGGTGAATCGAATAAAGCGGAAGAGAGAATGGGTTGAGTTTCTCACCCAAACAAACACAACCCTACATCCAATGGTCCACGCTGCAGATCCGCGTGGGGTGGCTACGTGGCAGCCATCATAGCATCCCTCAAATAAGTATTGGGCCAAACCGCCTTGGGTCACCAAGAAATGAATGGGCCACATAAATTAATTTAGCCCAAGCTGATGAATATCAAGCCCACCACAATTGTGGTCTATTATATCTCACAGCCACGAACCAAGCTGCCACCTCCGGTCTCCAATGTCAATGTAGAGAAGGCACCGTCAGTGTTCAGCTTCACACAAGGAGCATCAGTTTCTATTAACTTTACATGTTACCATTCCTAGTATTGTTTTTACTTGTGCAGTTTCATAACTTGTCCAAGTGGTTTATATATTTCATCCTTTATTAGCTAGTGTTTGGCATGCTTATTTATCTTAAATTGTTTTATGTGTTACAAGTTCTGGTAGAGCCAACGTTGTTCAGTTTAGTAAATTGTCCAAGTTTTAAGAATTACATTCCTATTTTTTGTAAATTGCCTAAGTTCTCACTTAGTTAGGTTATTTCAAGTTAGTAGTTAGTTACACGTACCAATAGCTAAAGCATGGTTGCACAGCCAATTTTTCTAGCGTATGAATTTTCTTAGTCCAATCACCATTCCTCGTGGATTGGACACCCAACTTACAGTGTACTAATCCATAGTGTTTTGGGGAAGTGCGAGCAAAGAAATATTGTTGAAAAGCTAGGTTGCTTGCATACTCACGTGTTCTGATAAAAAAAAAAATTATTCTTTTCTTCATTAAAATTTGTGTCTTCCACCATGAGACTATTTTTGGTAGATAGAGAGAGTATATATGTTGATATTAAATTATTTATCGAAATATATAGAAAATTAAATAAAATTTTCAAATTTTGTCATCCGAATATAAGTAATTAGGATCTCGTTAGCATCCTTGATATATTTTCTATTAGAATAATTTAAATAGAAAGAGTCATGTGACAATAAAGTTTGGAGATGATTTATAGGAGAGAGAAAGTTATTAGTATTAACTATCACATATAGAGATCGACATTATTACTCTTTTAATTTATTTAATAATTATTTAAATTTAAATATAATTCAGTTGATATTATTTTAATAATCGGATCTTCAAATCTAATTATTATGAATTGGTATGAGCTATTATTTGAAATCGAGTTATTTTAAAAATATATCCCTATATATACACTGGCGCAGTACACCGGGATATGGGAGGAATAAGCCGATCAATTTAAATTATTTTTAAATTTATCTATTTTTACTAAATGCAGTAGCTCAATTGATTTCTGCATAAGTATCGGGCTTTGATAAAAGGTCTTCTGTCCGCTACTTAACTTTTATTTTGATTTTCACTTTAAATTTATGTTTTTACTTCAGGTTTCCACGTTAATTTTTTACTACGCTATTTAACTTGATTTTAATATTACATTTTTTTTAAAATAAAAATTTGCATTATCAATTGAATAAATATTCGCTAGTTTTATAATACTAAATGTGTAAATTTAAAATATAACATCGACAAATCTAATTTTGAAACCTTTTTTGTTGTCACGATGTTTAGATATAGGGAAAGAATGTTGTTCCCTCCGCCTCACAGTCATATTTTACTATTTCGGTCCTTCTTACAATAAAAGTCTTATTTCATTTTTATCATAAATAGTAAGTAGACTTCATATTCTACCAACTTATTCCACTTAGAGCATCTCCAAGGGAAAGGGTAAATGGAGAGGTAAGAGAAATAACTACCTTATATACCTCTTCTTGATAAAATTTCATGCTCCAATGGTAAAGGTATTTGGAGAGGTATTATACATTCTTTCATTTTGAGAAGATATCTTTACCTCTTCTTGGAAGAAAATGTAAAAAGTTAGTTATTTTTATTTGCATTCTTAATTTACATTCTTCTCTTGGAGTCCATTACTTTTTAAGAAGGTATAATTACCTTTTTTGAGAAGGTAAATGAGAAATATACCATCTCAATTTATCTTTCTCCCTTGGAGATGCTCTTATGTTTTGTTATAAATCTAATAGTAGTGTATATAAGTGTGATTCATATTTTACTAATTTATTCAACTTTATTTTTCTTTACATTTCGTAGAATTCGTGCCATAACTAAATAAGACTCTTATTTCGAAATCGAGGGAGTACTAATAGAAGTTATGACACTGTTATTGTTTTTTTCAAATACATTTTGTATCTCTACCTTCTATACCCTATTTAATTCTCTAACTATTGCACTTTGGTATGCATATATATCATGCTGATGCAATGCTGATGAGTTTGTTAAGTAAGTTTCTTGTAACATTTTCTTAGTGGAGATAGAAACAAATAGGAAACATATATTATAGATTTGTGGACAAGAATATTGGCATAATTTTGGGCAGACCAGTTAAAAGTACTTTTCTCTCATGAATTTGAATCATATGCAATAATTAAATTTGGATCACGTCAAACAACATATTTTAATATCGTTCTGGACACTCGAAAGTGAGCCAAATACAAAAAAAAATATAATTATATGTGCATCTTATAACTAATGGAAGAATTTAAATTCAGCAAAATTCAGTAAATTAAGTTATTAAGCATTAGGATCCAAATATTGTGAGATTAGACATTTTAACAGCAAAATCTAAACAATATATTTCCAAAAATATCACATTTTCAGTCTTAATATTCGATATTTGTTATGTATATGATAGTATAGAGTAACATCACTCAAGTATATAGTATTACCGAAATATTACAAAAAAAATGAAAAGAAAGTTAAAAAAAAATTCAGGAAATATTTTTTAACTACAATAGAACTTACTCAATGTTGCATAAACATAATAACTCTTAAAAATAATTTGAACTGGTTCGCATTATTAACATTTATTAACCATCGTAAAGGATACTGAAACATGGCACTTAATTGCACTTAATTTAAATTTAATTCAAAGTCATGCAAAAGTTTATTATTATTGATAAAACCATCAAATGATATAATTTTCTGATATAGTTGCAAAATCGATTATTTATGTATATGTGCATACAATTAATCATAATATACATGAATAATCTGTCTCATACACACTATGATAATTGTTTGTCTGAGACGACAATCTATGGAAATACTCCCTCCGTCCCTCTAAATTCGTCACCATTCCACCCGGCACGGGTTTTAAGAAATGTAATAGAAAGTGGGTCGAAAAGTTAGTGGCAAGTGGGTTCTACTTTTATATATTAGTTTTAAAATAAAATGTGAGAGGAATGAGTTAGTGGAACGTGGACGAAAAAGGAAATAAATGACAAATTTTCAGGGACGGAGAAAACAGTTACCGAAAAAGGAAATAAATGACAAATTTTCAGGGAGGGAGAGAGCAGTTAATAAAGTGTGTTGGCCATTAATTTAATTAACTACTAATGATCATAAATATATTTTATAAAATTATAATTCATTTTAATCCAACAAAAATCAAAAAAAATTTCAAAAAGTCTATAAACGAGCGACAAAGCGTTGGTCTATTAAGAGAATCATCCAAATAATTTCTTTTCGTGCTGAGTGATAATGTGTCTTTAAATAATGGATGGAGAGATGACTATATATGTGTCATTCAATAGTCCAACACCAAATTACATGCAAATACTCCATCCGTCATATTGTGAATGTCACGAATTTTAATATGAAATTGATAAAATAAAAGAGAAGGAAAAAAAGTAAGAGAGAAATTAATGTTAGTGGAATGTGAGGTCCAAGACAAGATCATTAATTTTTGGTCAAAAGAGCAAACTCTCTCTCTCTAGAAGTTTTCCTCTCACATCTCTCTAAGATTTCGTCCACCTCCCTCACCTTGGGTGAGGTGGATATGTGACCGGTTTCTCTCCGGTCATGGTTTAGTCCGGAAGGGACTCACCGGCGAAAGAGGGCAAGGACACAAACTCGTCCTCCTCGCCGAGATGGAATTTCCGGCCACCCAAAGCGAGACGGAAAATGAAAAGGCCAGCCACTCCTCACCCTGTGAAAATCGAAGGTAATATAAAACAAAATGCTCTTGTCTCATTGATGGAGACCGGGCGGGTGAGGAAGAAGATTGTGTTTGAGCTCGAGGAGCTTGCTGCCAGAAGTAATGGTGGAACTAATGCCCTTGCCGGAGAGGTCAAGGTGAGCTCGCCGACCGGTGATAGAAAGGGAGGTCGGTGGATTAGGAAGGCGCGACCTGGTCCGTTCGAGGCCAACAATGGCGCTTCCGAAATGGTGCCGGGAGCTCTCCCTTTGCTCGCGAGGGAGCTGCGTTTCTCCATGGGCCGAAAGGAAGGCTCGGCGTGGAACCAGCCGGATGTTAATGCCGGAACAGGCCAGATGAGCGTGGCCGGAGCTCGGCCGGAGGATGACCTACCGGAGGAGAATAGTGCCGTTGCACTAGACATGTCTCGGTCAACACAAGTGGAGGTAGCTGCAAGCCTAGCTAAAATGGATGAGGACATACTCCAGATCGGGGGTGGTGCCAACATGCTTTCCGAGTCAACCATTCTTGCTGCACCATATCCGGAAATGTCTAGTTGTGCACTAGATAGTGAGACATGTGACTTATCTCAAAGTAAAATCAACTTTGAATTCAAATCTGATGCAGGTACAACCACCTTGCCCAAGGAAGCCAACGTGGATGGCAAGGCTGAGGCCGACGGGAAGCCGCCGGCGCTGGAAAACTCGCCGGAGCAAAATTTGGCCCAGCATGATAATGGTCAGCCCCAACCCGACAGCCCGGTATTTGAGGAAGGCAGCGTGGCTGCACCCTCCGGAAGACCATTGGAGCCGATCGTTTCCAATGCTGATCCGCTCGGTAATGTTTGGAACCACTGTGTCAAACCAACGCTTGGGGAGAAGTTCGAGAACCAAAGTGCCGAGGTAGAGATTGGAGGAGCAGCGGATACCGACCCGGTGACCCTTGATGCCGGTCATGATAAGGAGCTGGGAACAGCCGGGAGGTGCGAGGGAGTTCCATCGCTCACTTTCTCAAACGACGAAACAAAGTATTTGGCGAACAAGATTGGGCACGCCATCATCGGGAAGTTTTCCCATACCATCCCGACACCACAACAAATCCAAAAATCCTTATCCCACATACAATTCATTGATGGCTTCAAGTGGAAGTTTGTGAATGCCAAACACATCCTCATTCAATTCCGGGATGCCCGAGACTATGGTCGGATGCTCAATGGCCCCAACGGAGCGCCGGTGTGGTACATAGAGCAACATCCTATGCGGGTGTTCAAGTGGACACCGGATTTCAACACTTTCTTTGAATCCCCGATTTCCGTGGTTTGGTGTAGGGTGATTGGTCTCCCAATCCACCTCTACGACCAATCAACCCTTATTGCGATTGGCAAGCTCTTAGGGAAGCCAATTCAAGCCGATCGTGCAACACTTAACCAAAACCGACTCACTTTGCCTGGATTTGTATTGAGATTGATATCTCGACGCCTCCACCGGAAGAGATCATCCTCAACATCCTAGGCAAGGACACTAGGTACAAGGTGGTGTGGGAGCGTATCCCTTTGTACTGTGTGGAATGCAAACATGTTGGGCGCGTCAAGGAAGCATGCTTCACATTGAGGAAGAAAAAGGAGGAGCAGCCCACGAAGGAGCCTAGTCGACCCTCTCATACCCGTTGACCCAATCTCTGGTCGGATTCCACCCGACGGGCTTGGAGGCCAAAAAAGCCTTTGTCCGACATCCACATCCCGAACCCGGACCGAGAGACCACGTCCAGGGAGGCAACCGAGCCGAGGACAAGAAAAGAGAAGGGGGATGCGGACGAGACATCAAGAGTGAAAGCACCAACGAAGGTGCAAATCCAAGTTGATGAAGATGGGTTTCAATTAGTGTCAAACCGACGGAAAGGAAAACTGACATATACCTTTCACCAACCGCAAGGAGGTCCTCATAAAGCTAAATATTTGGAGACTCTCCTCAAGGGCAGCAACGTGGCGACGGTGTCTTTTGGGATAGGCAATGCCGAGGTGATCGATCCGGGAGGAAGTTCGACCAACCTCAATTTGTGAGGTCATTGGAAATCTTGGTTTTGCGATGCGGGTGGCATCATTCCAACTGTAATAGGGTTCGTTAAGAGTAGATAGGTGGCCACTCTAGTTGATAGAGAAGCCCTCATTGTACTCTCAATGGTCTTGGCGACTCGTCACTTTTGGGCGAGTTGGTGTTTATTTTTTATTGTCTTTGGTAATTGATAAGGCTAATTACATACATCGGTTATGTGGTGAAAAACACTTTATTTTGCTGGGTCTAACGCAGTTTTTAAATCAGGTGTGTGAAGAAGATGCTAGATCCAGGAAAAGCTGGAGGCAATGGACTAGCGAAGGAAAATGAAGGAAAGTGAGCAGAGTTGAAGAGAACAAAAATGGCTAGACGAAGGAAGTCAATAGCTGAGGGCAACAAAGACTTTATACCTTGCTGGACCCACTTCAACGCCTATAAATAAAGGAGCATGAAACACACACGATATAGATGATTTTTGCTCTCAGCTCACACACACACACACACACACTTGGGGAAATTTGGGAATTCTGGGGTAGTAAAGGTTTCTAGGGGTTCATCTTCGGAAAAAGTCAGTGGTAACACCGTCCTCTCGGAGGGCAAAGAAACAATCTGTTTACATTCAGCTTTTCGCACTTTTATTCCGTCGAACTTCATCGTTTTGGAAGTCGATTGGGTTGTTTGCTATTACCGTTATCTATGCATTTGATTTATGTCATGTTGGTGTTTATCTTGTGTTGATTTACGTTGATTCTGTGTTTTTGAGGTTTAATTTCGGAAGTTGAAAGTTATTCTCTGTTTAGGACAATTCTGTGCTTGATCTGGGAAAGAGGTTGTGGATCTGTGTTGTTGTTGTTGATCGGTGGTTGTTTGGCGAATCTGTAGCTATGGATATACTTTTGGTCGGAGTTTGTGTCGGATGCTTGGATCCGGAGTGGATTTAGCATCCGAAGTTGGATCTGAACAGGGGAATCAAGTTGTGCATAGATTTCGAACTTTCGCTCTCTTTTCATTTTACTTCGTCTAGTAGTCGCAGATCTACTTAGTTTTAAACTGTTCTTCGTTTAATTGCTTTAAATTCAGTCTGCTTCGTTTCCGATTCATGTTCCATCTCTGTTTCTACTGAAATTTTATGCAAATTGATTGGAGAAGATGATGTCGCTGTTAGTTGGTACTTTAGTTAGTTGTTTTTCAGCTTTTCATCCGTACTTTACCTTTTCAGCAAATGGTCCCCACCGTCAGTTCATTTCCCAGGTCTAGGTAATTTAGAAAATAGTTTCTTAGATCTAGTGATTGTTACGTTTTTCCAGTTATATGCATGATTTCTGTTCTGCCTAGATCTAGCTGTTAGCGTAGCAGATTTCAACTCCAAGTTTAGTTTAATTTCCTCAACCCAAAAATGCGTGGCAGCAGCCAACCCAAAAATAGTCCCGAATCCTTGAGCATGTTTAATTGCGCATTCATCTCTGTGGGATCGATCCCTACTTCCCTGTGCTAATTTTAGTATACGTGGTTGAGGGTTTTGAATCGAAATTATGTGTGTCCGACGACCGAGATCTTCCAACATTCCGTGAGTTCCTAGACCCTGTGATCTAGTGGATTCGCTGGACCTAGGAGACTTGTTATTCCTTTCTGTGCATGCAGTGTCTAAACAAGAAGAAAAAGAAAGAAGCTTCAAATGGCGTCGTTGCCGGGGATGGATGGCGTTAATTGTTTATGCGTTTGAGGATTTGGTGTAAATAGTTTAATTTCTGTTATTTTGTTTTTCTTGACAGTTTATGAACACGGGCTTCCATTCTGGAAGTTGGGCTAGTTCATTTGGGTCAGGAAACGCCCGATACAAGTGGCAAGTCAAGGAGTCTACGTCCACCGTCACTACCAAATCAGGGTTAAGGACAGTAGACTCGTTTCCGTTCGAATCAAAAAGTGAGAAGGAGTGGAACTCGTCAGGAGAAGAGGACCCGAAGTCGTCCACTGAAACAGAGCATTCCGAGACTGAGGAAGAGGACGACGTGAATATGGCACATTTAGTGGATCCCAATCCGGAGATAGGTTCACTCACCGCACATCTAGATGGTGAGCCCGCCCATGCCATAGTCTCAAACCCGCGTTGGAGGTCTATCGATATCAAGACAAATGTGTTGGGGGTTTTGCCCACATTCTCTGGATGAAGGAACGAGTGTCCTTACGAATTCCTAAACGAGTTTAGTAAGCTGTGCAGCATTCAAAAGAGGCCCAACGAGGCGACTGAGGAGGACTACCGTTTGCGTGCAGTCCCGTTTGCCCTCAAGGGGGAGGCTAATACTTGGCTATTGAGGCTCCCACCAGACTCGATCAACACATGGAAGGACTTCAAGCTCGAGTTCTTGGACTATTTTTTCCCGTCCAACAAGACAAACGCCTTGAAGAAGGAGATCCAGGAGTGCAAGCAAGAATATGATGAGTCTCTGAGCTCTTATTGGTCCCGGTTCAAGGGACTGTTGGATGCTTGTCTGAACCACAGGATGATCAAGGTAGAGACTTACTATATGTTTTACGAAGGTGCAAACCCTGAGTCAAAGGACTTGATGAATTCCTCGAGCGGGGGAAATTTTACCAAGAATAAAGCAAGTGAAGCCAGAGAAACTTTGGGAAGATTGATCGAGGCGAAGAAGGCCTGTGATAACCCGCGGAGCATTTTGAGAAGGGGATCAGCCAATGCAGTAACAGAACAAGATGACAAGAAGGTGGAAGACAGGATAGATAAATTGGAGAAAGCACTGCTGAATGCAATTGAGAAGTACAACCCTCATGCTCCATCAGAAAATGAGAAACCCCCTGGTCCAGAGGAAAGGCAACTTCAGCCTTATTATGGTCAACCTTGTGAAGGGGAATGCCAAGCCCAGGCAAATTCAATGGGAAGGTGGAATCCAGATGGAAGTTGGAACCAAGGGAGACAAAAGGAGGCCCCATGGAGGACTCACCCCAAATTTAGATGGACTGATAATGATCAAAGTCAGCCGCCCCCACTGCAGCTCACAAATTATGCACACCCTCCGGAGAGGCAGTCCAACTGGTCAGGGAGAAATCAAGAGGGGCAATTGCAACTGGGGTACAAGAATCAGGACCATACTAATTGGGCAAACAGGAATCAGAACAATCCAGGGAGCTCCTATGTGCCACCTCACCAGAGGAATAACCAAGGGAACTATCAGAATTCCCAACCAAATCACCCAGGGAATCAAGAGTCTAGAAACCAGTACAATAACCACCAAGGAAATCAGGGGAACTATCGACAAACCCAAGGACAGAACCAAGGTCAAGGATCAAATTCTAATCAATTCAACTCCAGGCCACAAAGGAGTTTGGATGACATGGTCCACGACCTAGTGAATTCACAGCAGTTCATGCAGAATAACTTGCATTCCAAAAACGACGTGGTGCACAAATTGCAAGACGCTCAGTCGGAACACAAAGCCGCCATGGACATGATGGCAAAACAGCCGTCCCAGATCGCGGTTTCTTTGAATGAGATGCGGGGAAATGAAGGAAAACTTCCTGCCACGGTCAAGCCACCCGACCGAGTAAACATTAGTCACATCACCTTGAGATCCGGGAGGGGCTATGAAGGACCGACGCTGGAAATCAACGAAGAAGAACCCGCGCAAGCAAGTAAGGGGAAGGAGAGTCAGGGAGATAGCCCTAGACCCAGAGAAGTTCATGTTCAGGATGACCTCTAGAAATGAGATTTAGGGGGACCTTTACCTCGAGCAGCTGATCCATTTTTCCTAGATCCAGAGCCTGAGTTAGTAAGTAAGGAAGGAAGCAGGGAAGCTGGCGAAACCCCAGCTGGGAGTTCCACAAATGCAGTAAAGCGGGCAAAGCCGTTTCCATACCGAGGGGAAGCAAAGAAAAATAAGGATGATACAGAGGACCTCATGGAGATTTTTAGCAAGCTGGAAATCAACCTGCCCTTCTTGCAAGCCCTGAAGATGCCTGCCTTTAGCAAGTTCATCAAGGAATTCATAGCTGAGAAAACCAAGCCGGACGGGAAGATTGTGATCGGGGAGAACGTGTCTGCTGTGATACAAAAGAGAAGGATGCCTTCGAAATGCACAGACCCAGGTATGCTCACATTACCCATTTCTCTAAGAGATATCAAAGTCGAGCATGCTATGTGTGATCTAGGGGCGTCTATAAATGTTTTACCGCTTTCAATTTACAAGAAACTGACAGGGGTTAGGATGGTCTCCACCAAGGTGGTAATCCAGTTAGCAGATAGAACTTGCATCTGCCCAGAAGGTGTGTTAGAAAATGTCATAGGCAAGGTGCATGATTTTCTATATCCTGCTGATTTCTATGTTATCAAAATGAATGATAATGAGTCTGCTGAATCTAGTGGCGTGCTCTTAGGGAGACCATTCTTGCGCAATGCTAAAACCATTATCGATGTCTTCGATAGAACAATTTGCTTGGATTATAATGGGGAAAAATATACATTTAGCATCGATGAGGGAATGAAAAGGCCTTTGGATGTTGAGAATTTGTATGCTATAGATGTTATTAACCCCTTGGTCCAAGAATATCTTGAGACAGAATTGATACAGGAACAAATTGACAACTCGGAGTTGAGCCATTTAATCGATCGAGAAGTACTAGGGTGGTGTGCAGCAATGAACACAACAGAATTGACAAATGAGGAATTAACAGAGGCCATCATGGAGTTTTGCAGAAATCCCGAGTCAGCTAGATCAAGAGGATCAGCCCATGTGGCTAGTCTGGAGAATTCTCCTGAGTCTAGGAAGGAAACATTACCTGATATTGCCAAAAAAAATCCCTTGCCCCAGGAAACGAATAACACAAGGAAGGAACTGAAGACACTCCCACCAGGCCTCAAGTATGCTTACTTGGAGGAGGATGAGGCATTCCCTGTAATAGTCAACAATAACTTGACTGAGGAGCAGGAGAAGGAACTGTTAGAAGTGATCAGGCGGAACAAGAAAGCAATAGGGTGGACCCTCTCTGATTTAGTAGGAATCAGTCCTGATCTCTGCATGCACCACATCCGTTTGGAAGAAGGTGTGAAGGCTCACCGAGACGCACAACGGAAACTGAATCCGAACATGCGAGAGGAAGTTCTGAAGGAGGTGTTGAAATTGCTCTCTCTAGGGATCATCTACTCCATTCCGGACAGTGAGTGGGTTAGTCCTGTCCATATGGTGCCCAAAATGTCTGGAATACAGGTTGTCAAGAATGACAAGAACGAATTGGTGCCCACTAGGCTGGTGACGGGATGGAGGATGTGCATCGACTACAGGAAGCTGAATGAGGCCACAAAGAAGGATCATTTCCCCCTACCCTTCATTGTTCAGATGTTAGAAAGATTGGCTGGCAAACAGTATTTTTGCTTCCTTGATGGATACAGTGGCTATTTCCAGATCTACATTAACCCAGAGCACCAAGGGAAAACCACGTTCACGTGCCCTTTTGGTACGTATGCATACCGAAGAATGCCGTTTGGATTGTGTAACGCACCAGGAACGTTCCAGCGGTGTATGATGAGTATTTTTTCGGATTTGCTTGAAGTATGCATTGAGATATTCATGGATGATTTTACCGTATATGGGAATTCGTTCGACACGTGTTTGGCCAGCCTTGACCTAGTATTAAAAAGATGTCAGGAGAAGCACCTAGTTTTGAACTTCGAAAAATTCCACTTCATGGTGATTGAAGGTATTGTCCTGGGTCACGTGGTTTCTGAAAGAGGAATATAGGTGGACAAGGCAAAGGTCGAGGTGATATCAAAGTTACCTTACCCCACGAACCAAAAAGAAGTTAGAGGTTTCCTGGGTCACGCAGGATTTTATAGGAGGTTTATCAAGAATTTCGCGAAAATCGCGCAACCGCTCACTCATTTGTTGCACAATGATGTGGAATTCGTCTTTGACGAAGGATGCAAGAAGGCCTTTCAGTTGCTTAAGGACAGACTCGTGTCCGCGCCAATAATCAGGACGCCAGATTGGAATCACCCTTTTGAGATAATGTGCAACGCGAGTGATTTCGCTGTGGGAGCTTTCCTAGGGCAGAAGATAGACGGAAAAAGTTATGTGATCTTCTATGCATCCAAGACTCTAAATCAAGCTCAGAAGAACTATGATACCACGGAGAAGGAAATGTTGGCTGTCGTTTACTCGTTCTAAAAATTCCGACCTTATCTTCTTGGGTCGAGGGTTATAGTCTTCACAGATCACGCAACAATAAAGTACTTACTGGCTAAGAAAGAGTCTAAGTCGAGGTTAATCCGTTGGGTGTTGCTTTTGCAGGAGTTCGATTGGGAAGTGAGAGACAAAAGAGGAACGGAGAATAGAGTAGCCGATCATTTGAGCAGAATTCATCAAGGTGAAACGGAAGAGGCCATACCCGATGCTTTTCCTGAGGAGCATTTGTATTATCTAGGGGATTTTCCTAGACGGATCAGTTGGGAGGCAGTTTTGGCATTAACCGGTCTAGGAGAATCCGACAAGGGGAAGCGAACACTTAACGCAGAACCATGATTTGCTGACTTATCGAGTTACTTGGTCACGGGAGAGGTGCCAAGTTCAGACGAAGTTTCCCGGGCCCAGAAGATGAAAATTATAAGCGAAGCCAAATGTTACTTTTGGGACGATCCTTACTTATGGAAGATGTGTTCGGATCAAGTGATTAGACGCTGCATTCCCGAATGGGAACAAAGAGACGTGCTAATTCATTGCCACACCTTGGTGTGTGGAGGTCACTTTGGACCAAGGAAGACAACAAGGAAAGTATTGGACAGCGGTTTCTACTGGCCAACGCTTAACAAAGATGCTTTCGAGTTTTTTCAGTATTGCGAGAGGTGCCAACAGACAGGAGGAATTTTAAGGAGGGACGAGATGCCCCAGGTCGCGGTGATTGTTTGTGAAATCTTCGATGTATGGGGGATGGACTTCATGGGACCATTTCCATCATCCTGTGGGAACACATATATATTGGTTGCAGTAGACTATGTGTCTAAATGGATAGAAGCCAAGGCCACCAAGACATGTGAATCGAAGGAGGTGGCAAAATTTCTGAAGGCCAATAGCTTCAACAGATATGGAGTTCCTCGAGCCATTGTCTCAGATCAAGGGACACATTTCTGTAACGCACCATCGAGGCTCTGATGAAGAAATATGGTGTTCACCATAGGGTATCTACCCCATACCACCCTCAGTCTAACGGACAAGCAGAAATTTCTAATCGCGAGATCAAGGCAATATTGGAGAAGACAGTTAATCCGTCAAGGAAAGACTAGAGTAAGAGGCTCGGCGATACATTATGGGCCTACAGAACTGCTTTCAAGACTCCTATCGGAATGTCGCCTTATAGGATGGTGTTTGGCAAAATGTGCCACTTGCTCGTGGGTATCGAGCACAAGGCGTACTGGGCAGTCAAGGAGATGAGTATAAAGCCTTCGGCTTGTGAGGAAGAAAGAAAGTTACAGTTACAAGAACTGGAGGAACTGAGGCTGGAGTCTTATGAGTCTGCCATGTGGTATAAGGAAAGGACAAAATTATGGCATGACAAGAATCTCAGGGTCAAGGAACTCCATGTGGGACAGAAGGTGCTCCTTTTCCAATCCCGGCTCAAGCTGATGCCAGGGAAGTTGAAGTCTAAATGGATCGGTCCATATACCATTGTCGGCCTCCGCGCAAATGGAGCAGTACAGATTCAGGGAAGTGCCTCTAACTCTGTCCTTTTTCTTGTTAATGGTCACAGAGTGAAAGTCTATAGGGATAATTCTGAGTTGTGTGTAGTGGAGGAAATGCCACTACGCGCACTCCCTATTATCACCTAGTCAGACAAGGAGGTATTCTCGATGAATTCCTGGACCAGGTAAATTGGTTGACATTTTAAATATATACACTGAACCAGGGGATCTCGGGAATACTTGAACGGAGTTGTAAATAGTTTAATTACGTTTTAAACATAGGAAAATCCAAAAAAATATATATAAAATTTAAATCTTCCAAAAATATTTTCGAAGCACCAGACTCGGTAGGAAAACCGATGCCTTATATTCTAACCTTGACCTAGGAGTCTGGCGTCTTTATATATTTTTTTAGTATAGGGTCATGGTCAGGGAAATCCGCTAGGGAAGGAGATCCTGGAGAAGGAAGTCAAGGAGGGATGGAGATAATTTGAATTTCAAATTGGCCGATATTTATGGGAGGTGTACGGTTGCTTACATCACGCCTGCAACCGCACCATCTTTTCACCAGAAAAGGCTAACCGGCATTTCTCTCTCCAATAATACCAATCGACGAAAACTGCATTTTCTCTTCATTCTCTCTACTTTGTTTCTCTCTCAAGAAACACAAACCCTAACCAAATTCGACCAAGTTCAGATTTACAGCATGGATCCAACTCAGGCAACCAGAAGTTCGCAGCCGGCGGTGTACGACGCAGTTCTGTTGGCAGAATTGACGCAAAAATTAGGTAGCGTCGAGAAGGCGAAGGAAGTCTACGCTCTGTTCTCCGCCAGCCTGATGACATCCGCGGCGGCCTTACCAACACCGACGATCCCAGCGGATTCGACGACACAACCCGCAGTTCCCCACGAAGAAAGGCCTCAAGATTCAACCAGAGTACCAGACTCTGGTTCTCAACAAGAAGAAACCGCTTCACTGGAGGCGGATAAAGAAGAGGCGACGGATGAACTGCCAGCTGACGGTGGGCGGAACGACGGTGAAACGGAGGTGGAGGCCGAACGACAAGGTAATGGAAACCCTAACTCTGAGGGTAAGAAAAAGGGGGAAACCCCTGTTCGAGAGGAAGTTACTGAGGGGGAAACCCCTATTGTGGAGAGGATTGCTGAGGGGGAAACCCCTGTTCACGAAGAAGTTGTTGAGGGGGAAACCCCCGTTTTGGTAGAGTTTGCTGAGGGGAAAACCCCTGTTTTTAAGTTGATGGCTGAGGGGGAAACCCCTATGGAGACTGGGGATGAAACCCAGAAGGATTTTAGGGGTGCGACCCCTGAACCCATGGAGGAGGGGGCGACCCCAAGTGATGTCAGGGGGGAAACCCTTATTTATATTGAGGGGGCGACCCCGATGGTGGATGATGTGGGGGAAACCCCGGAAAAGCTTGTGGAAGAAACGAACCTAGAGACTACTGGAGTACAGGAGCCCGTTGAGGAAGGGCTAGATCTGATTGTGGACCTGGTGGATGACCTGGAGGAAGACGAACCCCGGGTGGACGAGAGAGCAGAGAGGAGAAGGGTCAGGAGGAGTCTGCTTGATAAAGTAGATGATTTGGTCTATTCCGAGAAGGAGGAGTTCCCTGCCCGAGGAACAGAAGCGGAAGTGGCAGAGTATCGTCGCCTGGCCAAGAAAAGGGCAAGGAAAGGAAAGGCAGCTGCGACCCAGCCAAAACGGTCAAGGAAAGCTCCCTCCGTCGAGGAGGTTGAGGAGACCCTTTCCCCAGTGACCGAAGTTCCCTCGACCGATGAACAAGACAAGCCTACTCCTGGGTCCGATTCTGAACTTGGAGAATCTGAAGAGGTAGTTTGTCCAAGGATGTCCGGAGGTGTGGCTGACTAAGGAACTGCTGGAGTTGATGAGGCATTTCGACGATCAGAAACGGGCCACAGTGTACAAAGAGAGATGCAGTGCTGGAAAGATGGCTAAGTCTGGCAAGCAGTACTGCTCCGAGGAACTTATGACGATTGCATGTGATGAAGACTTCCGCGCATGTATATATTCAATCGGTTTTGAGTGGTTATTGAGGCACAGCCAGGAGAAGGTGCTGGTGGACTTAGCACGGGAGTTTTTCTCGACATTCCGATTAAAGAACACTTCTGACCTCGACGCAGACTCCATCACATTCAGACTTTTTAATGAGGAACATGAAATGAGCATTCGGGAGTGGTCCTTGAGAATGGGGTTATTTACCAAGGCTGAGGACGATGAAGGCATATGGAATGAGAGGATGGTTGGCGTACCGAAGAACACGCCAGGATTTAAAGTACAAGCAGCTTGGGAACTGGTTACTCACTCCAAGACAGGAGCATTCACGTCCAGCTACTCTAAGGCCTCTCACATCGAGGACAGAATCCTCCGCTTTGTTCAGACGTTTACCAGCTACAACCTAATGGGAACTGCAAATTCAGCTCTGACAACAACCGACCTTTATTTCACTTGGTGCATGGCAAAAGGCGTTAAGGTACATCTGGGTTACTGGCTGGCTCAAGCATGTCATCAGATGACAAGCAACCCTGCTCGACATATGTATACCTGCCACCTCCTAGGTGCCTACCTCCAGCGGGATATTGAAATGAAGATAGCCAAAACCGTTCCCTTGGTCGTGATGTGCGAACCCCCGGAGACTTTCAGTGTTGAGTACTTTTTCAATAAGGGGTTACTCCAAGCTCACGGCAAACAAACTTTCTTCTACACGGTAGGAGACAAGGTGAAAGCGGAGGCTGAGGAGACTGCGGAGGCTATGCCGAGTGAAGAGGTCGAGGAGCTGAGGAAGGATGTTCAGGAGGTGAAGAAAGAAATGCAAGTGATGAGGAAAGAAATGGTGAGAGAGCTTGGAGGGATAAGGAAAGAGCTGAGCGGGAGCCGTGAAGAGGTGAAGACCCTGCGGGGAAACATTGCGGACCTGGCGGTGAAGTCCGCCAAACAGAACGAGCGGATGACGGAGGCTGTGGAGCTTGTAATGAAGATGTTGAAATGGTTGGAGAAGACACTCCCCTTGACCCAGTCGAAGGCAACTCCTGGGTCCAGCAGGGAGGTCAAGCAACCAGGCCAGAGCAGTCCCTCCATCCAGCGACCACCGCACCCGCTCAAGCAAATGGTCACCCCATCCGCGTCCAAGCCAGTGTTAATCCCATCCAGATCAAAGTCCATGATGTTAAAGAAACCAGAGTCCGATCAACCAGAGCAAGAGAAGGAAGAAGAGGAGCCGGAGATGCCGGCGAAAAAGAAAGTGAAGATGACCAGACCCGGAATCCCACCCCAATCTGGCTCTCGAGGGAGCCAAACCCAGAAGTGAATCACCCCCATGACCAAGTAACTTTTATGTTCTGCTTTTCGTTATATCTGTTTTTTTATGTTTGTTGTTATTATTTGTGTCTCCGTGAATATTTGCTATATGTGTTTACCTTCTCCCACTTAGCCCAATGCTTGGACTAAGTGTGAGAAGTTTATGTTTTCTGTTTATTGTGTCTTCTCCCACTTAGCCCGTTGCTCGGTCTAAGTGTGAGAAGTTTTATAGGATTATTATTTGTTTATTGTGTGTCGAATTGACTACCTTGTTTGCCCCCTTCACGACGATGGCTTGGGGACAAGCTTGAGTGAAGTGGGAGGGGGAGGGGAGTCAATGCGTGTAGTTGTCAGCATGTTATGAGTCGTAAGTCTAGTTTTATTTGCGTCGCATGAGCTGGTGAGTATAATACGGCATGATATCCTTAGTGAAAGTAATTGAAGATAAGATGTATTTCAACTTAGAAGCCTTTTCCTTTAATAAGCCAAGTCAATCTGGACGAAGTAAGAATGATAGAGGATGTCTTAGCTTACTTAGTTGTGAGGCCCCACTATAAGAGTGAGTTATAAGCCTTAAATAACTTTGAGCTAACACATGTAAAGGGGCCGCCACTGAATGCTTAGGGAGAAGAGTCATGACGGAGAAAAAATAGGGGAATTGGGTTATGAAGGTATAAGCTGGACGAAGTCCAGAGGAGAGAAGAGGGAAATGGAAGAATAAGCTGGACGAAGTCCAGAGGAGAGAAGAGGGAAATGGAAGAATAAGCAGGACGAAGTCCAGAGAAAAAAAAAAAAAAAGAGCAGAAAAAATGATGAAAAGAAAAAAAATGAGGTATAAGCTGGACGAAGTCCAGAGGGAATATGTCTAAGGGCAGGAAACAATAGTAACCTGACCAAGTAAAAAAGGGAGAACGAAGTATAAAAGGAGAAAACTCTCATAACCCGACGCTTCAGTGGTATGGCAATAACTTATGAGAGAATCGGTCCTAACATCCCTGGTGAGGAATGAGTGATCGAGTGAATCCAACAATTGGGAAAGTAAAGGGCTATCTTGACGAACTGACAGATTGATTAGGTAGAAGAAGGGAAGGGGCCAATTTGGAGAAGTGCAGCCTGTCGGATTGACCTTAATCTTGTGGGGACGGTTGCCTAAAAGTTGAAGCTAGTTCATGCATATGTGTCTATGTGTTTTATCTTTAAGTGTTTGTTATCTGTGCATTATTTGTGTCTAGGTCTAGGAGTCTATTTAGAGTCTAAAGAGTCGGTCAGGGGATAACCGTGCTTTGATATTCGCCTTATTCTTTTTCTTGTCTTTATAATTGAGGACAAGTATGGTTTAAGTGTGAGCAGTTTGATAAGGCTAATTTCATGCATCGGTTATGTGGTGAAAAACACTTTATTTTGCTGGGTCTAACGCAGTTTTTAAGCCAGGCGTGTGAAGGAGACGCTAGATCCAGGAAAAGCCGGAGGCAATGGACTAGCGAAGGAAAATGAAAGAAAGTGAGCAGAGTTGAAGAGAACAAAAATGGCTAGACGAAGGAAGTCAATAGCTGAGGGCAACAAAGACTTCATACCTCGCTGGACCAATTTCAACGCCTATAAAATAAAGGAGCATGAAACACACACGATATAGATGATTTTTGCTCTCAGCTCACACACACACACACACACACACACTTGGGGAAATTTGGGAATTCTGGGGTAGTAAAGGTTTCTAGGGGTTCATCTTCGGAAAAAGTCAGTGGTAACACCGTCCTCTCGGAGGGCAAAGAAACAATCTGTTTACATTCAGCTTTTCGCACTTTTATTCCGTCGAACTTCATCGTTTTGGAAGTCGATTGGGTTGTTTGCTATTACCGTTATCTATGCATTTGATTTATGTCATGTTGGTGTTTATCTTGTGTTGATTTACGTTGATTCTGTGTTTTTGAGGTTTAATTTCGGAAGTTGAAAGTTATTCTCTGTTTTGCACAATTCTGTGCTTGATCTGGGAAAGAGGTTGTGGATCTGTGTTGTTGTTGTTGATCGGTGGTTGTTTGGCGAATCTGTAGCTATGGATATACTTTTGGTCGGAGTTTGTGTCGGATGCTTGGATCCGGAGTGGATTTAGCATCCGAAGTTGGATCTGAAAAGGGGAATCAAGTTGTGCATGGATTTCGAACTTTCGCTCTCTTTTCATTTTACTTCGTCTAGTAGTCGCAGATCTGCTTAGTTTTAAACTGTTCTTCGTTTAATTGCTTTAAATTCAGTCTGCTTCATTTCCGATTCATGTTCCATCTCTGTTTCTACTGAAATTTTATGCAAATTGATTGGAGAAGATGATGTCGCTGTTAGTTGGTACTTTAGTTAGTTGTTTTTCAGCTTTTCATCCGTACTTTACCTTTTCAGCAAATGGTCCCCACCGTCAGTTCATTTCCCAGGTCTAGGTAATTTAGAAAATAGTTTCTTAGATCTAGTGATTGTTACGTTTTTCTAGTTATATGCATGATTTCTGTTCTGCCTAGATCTAGCTGTTAGCGTAGCAGATTTCAACTCCAAGTTTAGTTTAATTTCCTCAACCCAAAAATGCGTGGCAGCAGCCAACCCAAAAATAGTCACGAATCCTTGAGCATGTTTAATTGTGCATTCATCTCTGTGGGATCGATCCCTACTTCCCTGTGCTAATTTTAGTATACGTGGTTGAGGGTTTTGAAGCGAAATTCTGTGTGTCCGACGACCGAGATCTTCCAACGTTCCGTGAGTTCCTAGACCCTGTGATCTAGTGGATTCGCTGGACCTAGGAGACTTGTTATTCCTTTCTGTGCATGCAGTCTCTAAACAAGAAGAAAAAGAAAGAAGCTTCAGTAATGCATTGGTGTGGTTCCGCCTTAACCCTCCACCCCTGGGGTGAGTTTAAAAAAAAAAAAAAAATGGAATGTGAGGTCCATATTATTAGTAAGAGATAATGGAAAAAAGTAAGAGAGAAATAGTGTTAGTGAAATGTGAGGGTCTATATTAGTAATAAGAGAGAAGTTGTTTTCCTTTTTTAAATGTGCTCTATTTTACGTGGACAACTAAAAATGGCAAATGTGCTCTATTTTTCGTGGACAATCAAAAATGGAAAATGTGCTCTATTTTCGTAGACAGAGGGCGTAAAAAATTGTATAAAATTTGATGTGGAATTCAATTGTTTTACATTTACTTTCAGTTTCTGTAAAGAAATGGATAGATTTAGAATAAGAAGTAGGGATGTATATGTATTTTAATAAATGCCTAAATGAGTTCATTATTTTTTTTTTGTTCATTTCTCCTTGTGCCCAGTTTATCTTATCATCTTCCGTGGATAATGAATTCAAAGCTGAAGCAAATATATATATTGCAAAAGTAAACAGATAAAATAGTGAATTGTTATGATCTAACTATTCAGTTTATAATAGAAATACAAATGAACTAGTCTTGAATTCTTTAGATCTAATATTGCAAAATTCAATCAATGATTTATTTTCATCCAAATTTTTTATTTATTAGAAAAATCATGCCATCATTGTTATTTGATTAAATAACTTTTTAATCTAATTAATTTCTACCATCACAAGAAATAAATAGAAATTATTCTCACCGACTATTTGGTATGTAAAAGAAACCCTATAACTTTGTTTGAATAAAGAATTTTTAACATGTTTGAGATTTAATATTACAAAATAAATGTAACAAATAGTGAATTATTCTCATACAATGCAATCCAAATAAACATTCACCAAAATTGCATACATTTGCTATCAATAAAATCCAAAATATATATTAATAATTTTGTATCAACTTGCTTATTTGATCAATGAGTTATTCCTGAAAAGATTTGATCATATTTTTTTTTATAAACTTGGTCATTTAATCAATGATCTCACCAAAAGATTTGATCATAGCAGATTCAATCTTAGTCTACTACGTGGCAGGCTTGCTTGCTTATGTATCGCAGATTGCTTGATTATCTCTAATTTCATATCGTATATTACTTGAAACCATATGCTGAGTTGCTTGCCTATGTATCACAAAATGCTTGCCTATGTATAGCAGATTGCTTGTCTAGATTATCATTTTAATTATGGTGTCACCATAGTGCTCTGATTTCGTATCCCAAATTGCTTGGAACCATATGCCGATTTATTTGCCTATGTATCGCAGATTGCATGCTACACGTTTAAGACTGATGTTACCTTAACGCATATATAGGAACTATACTTGTTATTTTTGAAGAAAATGCTTCTCTTTTCACACTCACTGTGTGCGATTTTCACATAGTGTGTGTGCGATTTTCACACAGCTTTGTTCTCTTGCGTTTCTTCTAGATTTCGTCTCTATTGTTCGATTGTTTTCTCCCTTTCGGCGCCTGGATCCTTTCGGAAAGCTTTGGTGAGTGCTAGGTGCTGGGGTTTTGGGTTTGGCGGGTGTAGCTGGGAGGCGTTGGGTGTTTTTCGGGGCTTCTCTGGTTTTGGCTTCGGTATGGCGGAGGTTCAAGAGGGGGTGTCGCTGATTGGGGATTTTTCTCCGTCAAGGGAGGGAGAGCCCCTGGCACTGCGAATTGGTGTTGGTGAGTCTGGATCTCCTAGCTTCAAGCAGGCTCCGAGGAAGATGGCTCTGCGATCTGTATCTTCCCGTGGTCGTCCGGCTAAATCGAGACCTAAATCTCCCCTGCTGAGGATGGCAGAGATGAGAACGGGCGGCCTACGTGGTAGGGCTCTGAGGCAATCGGGACTTAAAGTTCTGGAGGGTCGTACCCCTCAACCCCTGTCTTCAACCCCGGAATGTGATGATTCTAATGATGCTTTGGTGGAGGTTATGGAAGGGGTGCATGGAACTGGGGTTGCTGGGGTTGTCTCGACCCCCAGAGATAGCTCTGCAGATGGTGGCTCTCCCCCTTCGGTGCAAATTCCAACAGGAGACCTCTCTGATCACGCTCTGGATTTAATCTCTTCCCAGCCTTTACATGAGATGGGGTTCATTGGGGAGCAGATTTCTTCGGTGTTGTTGCTAGAGGCAGGTTGATAATTCGTATTTTGAGCCTTGGTTACTGGTCAGTATGTCGTGAAATGCATGTATTATATGCAAAAGAGTTGCTCAAGTGTGCAGGATTAAAGGATCCAAGTCAGTAGGAGACGATTCAGGTGACGCAAGTGAAAAGGGCGCTAGAAGGGTGCAATACTGACCAGGATGCATGCCAGAGAAAAGGCTCGAGATGGAGAAGAAGGATAGCTGGGATGATCATTAACAAGGGCATAAAAGTCAAAACTTGAAGGAAGTCTACCCTAAAAAGCAAGGGTAAGCCTCCCTATAAAAGAAGCCACTTGGAGAGAGAGAAGGAGTTCGAAAAAAGTCCAAGCACCACACTTAGTTAGAATTCTCTCTAGAAGATTAGTTCCTTCAGCATTACCCAATCTCTCGTTCCTCGCCACAGCTATGGTCACTTGACGTCCGAGAGTCTGCCGAAGAAATCATCGATCCACCGTTTCAGCCAGTTGCCGTAGTAGTATAAGCAGTATCATCGCCTGGAATGGCCAAATAATCGTTATTTTGCTTTCTAGTTTAATTTTTACTTGTTTTCGTCGTTGGTTTTGTTGCAAACACTCATCGCTGTTGCGTTTTGAAGTACTTTGTGAAGTTCCAACGTTTTAATTATGAAGTTTCTATTTCGTATGTCGCTTTGGTTCGAGTTTGCTTCATTCTGCATAGGAAAGTTAGATCTAGTTGTTGCCTTTAATTTCTAAGTGCTTTCTTACCTGGAGTTGTCGATTTGAAGTTGTAGTTATGTTTAATCAAATTTTTGTGCATGAGTTTCTGTTCTGCGCCGTGATCACCACCTTGCATGTCAAATCAGTAGAAGTAAAATTGCAGTTTCATCGTTTATTTTAATTTTGAGCATTTAATCAATGGATCTTGAGTTTGAGGTTATGAATCTGAAGTTCAGTCATGGTGATTGTGTTTATCTGATTTTTGTTAATGCTTGGTGAAGAAGAAAATGTCAAAATCAACTTTAGTTTGAATCACTTTACTTTTAAGTTACTTTTGCTTTTGTTCCCTACTTTTCAGTTGTACTGTCCAGACCTGTCAGAGAGCCACCCAGCCACCAGATATACCTTGTTGTCTAGATTTCCTCTTTTAGTAACTGTCTACTTTTCATATGCCTCTAAGACACCTTGTCCCCTATTTTCACGAACACCATCACATGCCTGTTATTTTCACGCCTACTAGTCAGTAGAGTACCATCTTTATTTCTTGCCTAGGTAAAATCTCAACCCAAGCGTGGTAGCTAACCAAAAAAACACCCAGGAAAGTCATCGCATTTATCTAAACGCGTCCATCCTTGTGGGATTCGACCCTTACCTCCACAATACTAGCCAGTAGAAATGGGTTGAGGAAACTTGTTTGAAGCCAGGTCTCGGTTGTCGTACCAACGACTCAGCTGGGTCTGGAATATCTCCCTGATCAGTTGGATACACTTCAAATTACATACGAAAACCGAATACACAGAAAAGACCTAAAAAGAGACCCTTCAAAATGGCGCCATTGCCGGGGATGGATGACGTTCATACTTGTTATTGTGTGTGATCTTTTTGGTATACATACTGTTAATAATTTTCCTTTTCTTTTTGTTTTCAGTTTATGAGATTTGGCTCGGCTCCTGGCCAGTGGAGACCAAGGATACTTCCCCGTGGAACAATACTCGTTATCACTCGTTCTGGCCTGTCGACAGCACTGTCCGACCTAGGCACGAGTAGCGACGAGGAGAAAGAGGAGCTAGAGTACCAACTCCCGGAGCTTCCACCCCAACCAGTAAGAACACTAGTGAGAATGGCTGACCAAGGTGAGGACGATCCCGAGCTCGCAACATTTACCGCACATGCCGACGGAGATCCCCCACAAGGCATAGTGGTCACCCCAGGCCAGACCGCCTGTGATGTGAAACCCCACGTGATTGCAATCCTACCGACGTACTGTGGGAAGAGTTACGAGGGACCATACGAATTCTTAAATGAGTTCTGTAAAATCTGTAATGCGCAGAGGCGGCCAGCGGGAGCAAGCGAGGACGATTACAGACTGAAGGCCCTACCTTTCGTCCTAAAGGGAGAGGCCAACACTTGGTTCATGCGCCTGCCAGCCGACTCTATCAATACATGGGCCGATTTCAAGTCAGTTTTCCTAGCCGAGTTTTTCCCGTCTTCAAAGACAAGTGCATTGAAGAGGAAAATATTGTGCATAAGGCAAGAATATGATGAAACCCTGAGCGAGTACTGGGAGAAGTACATGAGTCTTCTGGAGTCATGCCCCAACCATCGCATGAAGGAGATAGAGGTGCACCACACTTTCTATGAGGGGATGAACAAGGAAACCAAGGATCTGGCGAATTCATCGTCTGGAGGCGATTTCACCCAGTTGAGAGTAAGTGAAGCCAAAAAGGTGTTACGCAAGCTGTTGAATGCGAAGAAGACGTACGACAACGCAAGGGATGGGTACAGCAGAGAAAGGGTAGCAAGTGCTTCGGCTACTGACCAGGAGGAGCGGATGGATTTGAAGATGGAGGAATTAAAGAAGGAATTGCTGACTGCAATCAAGCAGAACACTCCACCACCTTCTCCGACTGGAGGCAAAGAGGCCCCAGAACTACCATATAACCAGCCGGACAACTCGCCAGATGTGGAGCAAGCAAATGCCGCAGGATACTACAATTCCAACGGCAATTGGATTCAAGGGTAGGCAGAGGGATGCACCGTGGAGGGACCACCAAAATTTTTGATGGGGAGATGGAAATCAGAATCAAAACCAAAATCAGGCTCCAAATCAACCCAACCCCCACCCGAACCAAAATTCCAACCGTGGCCCAACAAACCCTGACGACCAGTCTAACTGGGCAGGAAGAAATCAGCATCCTCGGAACCAAAACCCTCAAAACCAGAACCCGAACCCTGCCTATGTGCCACCCCATCAGCGAAACAACCAGAACCAAAACCAGAACCAATTTAACCCAGGGCCTCAACATAACAGCCACAACCAAAACCAAAATCAGTACCAGAACAACCACGACCAGTACAACCCTCCTGCCCAGTATAATCAGTACCCACATAACTAAAACCAACAAAATTTCTCGGGCTACCAGTCAAACCCACCACCCCAGTATAACCAGCACCAGGGCTCGAACCAATTCCATCACCCAAATAGGTCGAGGAGGTCCATGGAGGACATGATGGGAGAGATGCTTGCCTCGCAGCAAAGCATTAAAAGCGACTTGCAGTCCAGTAATGAAACAATGCAAGGAATGCAAAGTGCCCAGAAGGAGCATAGGGAAAATATGGATATGATGAACAGGCAGTTGGCCCAGCTCGCTATCTCGGTTGGCGAAATGAAAGGGAACTCAGGGAAACTCCCATCTACAGTCCATGTTCCTGAAAAGGCAAATGTGAGTAAGATTACACTGCGGTCCGGAACATCCTATAATGGACCTCAACTCAAGAACCCTATTAGGGAATCTAGTAAGGAAAGGGTGCTGAGCGACACCATCTCAGCGGAAGAACTCAAGAGGCCTCTGCCTCAGATGGAGGATCCGTTCTTTCTAAACGAGAAGCCTACTGCGGAAGGAAAGGAGGGAGAAACACAACCTGGAAATGAGCAACCGGAAGGAGCAATGCCCGCATCGGAACCTCAACCCCAGGAGGAACCAAGGGAAAGTCCACAAGGACTAACTGGAGAAGCTAAGGGAGAAAAACCGTTTCCATATCGGTTTGTGACTAAGAGGAAGAAAGAAAACCCTGTGGATTTCATGTCAATTTTTGGAAAGCTGGATGTCACCATACCATTCCTCCAGGCCGTGAGAATGCCCCCTCTGGGGAAATTTATAAAGGAATTTATAGCCGGAAAGGCCCAGGAGGATGGAAAAATCATGGTGGAAGGAACAGCGTCAGCCATTGTACAGGAGAAACTACCTCCCAAGAGAGCCGACCCATGTATGTTTACTTTACCCATAACAATTGGAGATGTGAAAATCAAGCATGCAATGTGTGATTTAGGAGCATCTATCAATGTTATGCCGTTATCCATTTATAATCGGTTAAAGGGGGTAAAATTGTCAAATACTAGGGTGTTGATCCAACTGGCTGATAGGTCATGTATAAATCCTGAGGGTGTGTTAGAAAATGTGTTGGTCAGGATACAAAACTTTACTTATCCCGCTGATTTTTATGTCATAAAAATGAGTGAACCAAAAGCTAGGTAGTCTAGCAGGATATTGTTAGGAAGACCATTTTTAAGAACGGCTAAGACAATTGTGTATATGGCCGAGGGAACAATCTGCATTGACTTTAATGGTGAGAAATTTGACTTTGACATCAATGAAGCCATGAAAAAACCAATAGATTCTGAAAATCTATGTTATGTTGATGTAATTGACCCCTTAGTCTAAGAATTTCTTGAGACCGAATTATTGCAGGAAAAGCTCCAAGCCTTGGATGTGTATGCCCAGGCTGATGTGGAAGCCGCTGCATGGTGTGATCTGACCAGTAGCCGAGGGTTGACTGACGAAGAGATCGAAGAAGCAATTACGCAATTTTGTCAGAAGTCAGAACTAGCAAGATCCGTAGGGGCAGTGCTACCGGCCAGTATGGAGGAAAAATCAGAAGCTGAACAAGAGCAAGAGGAGGATTCAAAGAAGAACCCTCTACCCACAGACACACTACCCCCGCAAGTGGAGTTGAAAAAGTTGCCAGCGAACCTTAAGTATGCCTACCTTGGGGAGGAAGACTCGTTCCCTGTAATCATCAATAGCGGGCTGACTGAAGAGCAAGAGGCAAGACTGCTAACTGTGCTGAGCAAAAACAAGAAGGCTATTGGATGGAGCCTTACGGACCTGGTAGGTATAAGCCCGGACGTCTGCATGCACCACATTAGGCTGGAGGATGGAGCCAAGGCGCATAGAGATTCTCAAAGAAAGGTGAACCCAAACATGCGGGAAGAGATACTGAAGGAGATCTTGAAGTTACTCTCACTGGGCATTATATACTCGGTACCAGATAGTGAATGGTTCAACCCAATCCATATGGTCCCCAAGAAATCAGGGATCCAGGTGGTTAAGAATGAGAGGAATGAGCTAGTGCCCACCAGACTAGTTACTGGGTGGCGAATGTGTATAGATTACCGAAAACTGAACACTGCAACCAGGAAGGACCATTTTGCCCTGCCATTCATCGATCAAATGCTGGAGCGACTGGCTGGGAGGAAGTACTTCTGCTTTTTGGATGGGTACAGTGGCTACTTTCAAATTTATGTGAACCCGGAGGACCAGGATAAGACCACGTTCACCTGTCCGTTAGGAACCTATGCGTATAGGCGTATGCCATTTGGCCTATGCAACGCCCCCGGTACTTTCCAACGGTGCATGATGAGCATATATTCAGATTTGATTGAAGATTGTACAGAGATCTTTATGGATGATTTCACTGTCTATGGAGACTCTTTCGACTCGTGCTTGCAACTTTTGGATGTGGTACTAGAAAGGTGCCAAACAAAGAGTCTGGTTTTAAATTTTGAGAAATGTCACTTTATGGTTACAGAAGGAATTGTCTTAGGACACGTGGTGTCAGAAAAGGGGATCCAGGTGGATCAAGCTAAAGTGGATGTCATATCCAAACTACCCTTCCCTACTGATCAGAAAGGAATAAGAGGTTTTCTTGGCCATGCTGGATTTTATCGGAGATTTATCAAGGATTTCGCCATGATTGCCCAACCCCTTACCAGACTTCTCCAGAACGAGGTGGAGTTCGTTTTCGACGAGCATTGCAAGGCTGCTTTCAACCTCCTTAAGGAAAAATTGATTTCTGCACCGATTATTCAGGCTCCTAACTGGGATCACCCCTTCGAGGAGACGTGCGATGCTAGTGACTATGCAGTGGGGGCCGTACTGGGTCAGAAGATCGATGGGAAAAGGTACATGACATTCTATGCATCTAAGACCATGAATCAAGCCCAACGGAATTATGACACCACCGAGAAGGAGATGTTGGCGGTTGTCTATTCATTCGAAAAGTTCAGGCAGTACCTACTGGGATCCAGAGTCATCGTTTATACTGATCATGCGGCGATTAAGTATCTCATTGCGAAAAAGGAGTCAAAACCCCGGCTGATCAGATGGGTGCTGCTTTTACAAGAATTCGATTGGGAGGTAGAAGACAAAAAGGGGGTTGAAAACAAAGTGGCGGACCACTTGAGCAGAATAATACAAGAAGGGAACAGTGAGGATGTGAGAGATCGATTCCCGGAAGAACATTTGTGTGAAGTGATTTTCTCCGCAAGGAAGATCGATTGGGAAGAAGTGATGAGACTTACTGGTCAGGACGTAACAACCAAGGGCAATGAGAAAGTAGGACAGGAACCCTGGTATGCGGACTTGGCCAACTACCTAGTAACGGGAGAGCTACCGATGGTGCCAAACGTGACAAAGGCTCAGAGGATGAAGATCAAGAGCGAAGCAAACTATTATTTCTAGGACGACCCATACTTATGGAAGGCAGGAACCGACCAGGTCATTAGGAGATGTGTTCTTGACTGGGAGCAACGGGATGTACTAACACACTGCCACTCCTTGGCATGTGGAGGACATTTCGGGCCAAGGAAGACTGCCAGGAAGGTGCTAAATAGCGGATTTTACTAGCCAACCCTGAATAGAGATGCATACGAGTTCTGCAAGGGCTGTGACCGTTGCCAATTGACCGGTGGGATCTCCGCTAGGGACGAAATGCCGCAAGTTCCAGTAATTGTTTGTGAGGTGTTCGACATCTGGGGTATGGACTTCATGGGTCCTTTTCCCTCATCTTATGGGCACTCCTACCTCCTGGTGGCAGTTGACTACGTATCAAAGTGGATAGAAGCCAAAGCCACAAGCACTTGTGAATCTAAAGAAGTCACCAAGTTCCTCAAGAGTCATATATTCAGCCGATTTGGGGTACCAAGGGAAATCATCTCCGATCAAGGGACTCACTTCTGCAACCGAACGGTCGAAGCATTGATAAAGAGCATTTTAGAGAAGACAGTCAACCCCTCCAGAAAAGATTGGAGCACAAGGTTGGAGGATGCTCGGTTGGCATATCGCACAGCCTACAAAACTCCTATTGGGATGTCCCCCTATCGCATCGTCTTTGGAAAGATGTGTCACTTGCCAGTAGGAATTGAACACCGAGCATACTGGGCAGTTCAGCAGGTTAACGTGGATGCTAAGGCCTGTGAAGAGGAAAGGAAGCTACAACTACAAGAGCTGGAAGAACTCAGATTGGAGTCGTTCGACTCAGCCATGTGGTACAAGGAGAAAACAAAGATGTGGCACGACAAAAATCTGAGAACCAAGGATCTCCAAGTTGGTCAGAAAGTACTACTCTTCCAGTCAAGATTGAAGCTAATGCCTGGGAAGCTCAAGTACAAATGGGCAGGACCTTACATTATCACTGCACTACGTGCTAATGGAGCGGTCGAGATTTCAGGGAGTATCCCTAACTCTGAACCTTTTGTCGTTAATGGACATAGATTAAAAATATATAGGGAAAATGAAGAGATGTGTGTGGTGGAAGAAATTCCACTACACTTTAATAGCGTCTAAATGACCAGTAGGAAAGAGGTTTAGAGTTCCATCTGGTTAACGTAATATGATTTGTGCTTATTGACCAGGTAAAACTTTAAATACCCTTAGTAATGATGTAAATAGTGTAAATATTTAGTAATTTCATTAAAGTTAAGAAGGAAAAACAACAAAAAGATTTTTTCAGATCTTAAATATTAATTTGGAGTTCGTACTGACCACGAGGATAGCACTTGGGTGAAACTCTGAATTATATTAAAGAGCCATTTATTTGCTTTATTTCTATTTCTAGCTAATTGAGAAGGGGGAGATGAGTAAAATTTGAATTTTGGTGCATGTTGCAGCTTTGCAGGCGAGTGCAGAGACTGGGAGGGCGCGTGGAGCTGGGACGTGACAGGCAACGTCCAATCAGCTGCGAGAACTCCCAACCGCCTTCCACACGAAACCTCGCAACCTGGCAACCGCCTACCACCGGTCAAAACCCTCAACTACCCACCCCTCTATAAAACACCCAACCGCCTACTCCCCTTCACTTTACAAACCCTTACCTGCATTCTCTCACCCACAACCGCCATCCCACTCCGAAAACTACCACCCACTACGAAAACCACCGTGAACCACTACCGGAAAAAGAGAACCACCACCGGTACAACCATGGCAAAGAGAAAGGCAACCAACAACCCAGCATCTACCACCGGCAAAGTCTCGTCAGAAGTCCAAGCAACAACTGAGTCGCAGCCGCCAAGCCCACAACGATCACAGCCACCGCCGACGACACAAATTCCGGCGATGGTTCCTTTAGACGCACTGGAAGCGTATCTAAAGCAACAAGACCCCAACAAAGACTGGACAGCGACCCTGGCCGGATTTAGCTTGACCGGAGGAATGCCGACGACACCAAACCCTACCCCAACAGCAACAACAGAAAACCCACCCACCACCACCCCAAAAACCTCAATTCCGACATCCGAAAACCCTACCCCAACAGTAACTGCACAATCAGAACCCTCCCACCCTTCTCCCATACACCAACAAACAGAGCCGCTCAACGTCAGCCCTCTTTCAGCCTATCAAGATCCCAACTGGGGAGAAACAGAGGAAAAAGAGAGTGGAGGGAGAGCAAACGAGAGCGAGAAAGGGGAAGCAGAGGAGATAATGGCCACTGAGGCCAAAATTGATGAAGCAGAAAGGGAGGAGATAGATCTGAACGAAATGGCCAGAAAGCAAGGGTTAATGACGGATGATGAATTCCAAGCGGTTTTGGGCAAGGGAGATAGGATCGTGGTAAACCACGGAAGTACTGGACCTCGCATCCCAGGCAGTAGGGAAGGGGGAACAACCACGGAAGCAAAAGAGTCTGAAGGCGTAGTCCACCAATCAGTGGAAGAGAGGACAGAAGGACAACCGGAAAAAGCTGAACAACTTGAAGAGGAGAGGCAACAGCCAGACACAAATCACGAGGAAGCCTCAATGGTAACTAAACCAAAGCCAGTAAAGAGGAGGCTAGTGTTGAAAAACGACCCCAAGGCAGAGAAGCAAAAACCCCAAAGAGTGTCACAGAGATGCTTAGGAAAGTGGAAGTCCAACACGGCAGGAGCAAACACAGCAGCAGATGCAGTGGAAGTTTCGAGCGAAGATGAGAAGACTACTCCTACAAAACCTGGGGAGGAGCCCTCGAAAGCTAGCCAAGAGGACACCCAAATGGCAACAGGGACAGTATCATCAACGCCGACTGACCAGAAGGAGAATACTGACAAGGTGGCTGAGGGTCTGGACCTCGCATCAGAGTCAGTAGGTCGGGAGGAGGCAGCCGGAAGTGATACTAGTACCCGCGTGGTGACCGAGCCTACCACCCAGGAGGACGTTTCAACACAAGCCGACGAAGAAGTGGAGGCAATGGAAATCGAAGAAACCAAGTATATCCAAGAAAGGAATAGAAAGGGAAAAGGCCCTGTCAAGAAGAAACAAGCCGTGAAGAAATAGCGCACTACCAATGCCAGCATAGTGATCAGAGAACCGGAAGAGAGAGGGAGATCAAGCGACAGCGACTACACTTCCAGCGAGGAGTCTAACTCGGAGAGTGATATCTCTCTAGAAGGGAAAGAATACCATGAGCAGCAGCTCCCCGACAACCACCAGAACTAGTCCTCCCTCCGGTAGAGAGGATCGTGTACCGACGATGGAGGGTAGAGCTCACTGATGAGCTTATGGAGGACATGAAGCACTACGACACCAAAAAGCTTCAAGACACATTTGACGACAAGGAAGACAGTAGCAAGCAGGTCAAATGCGGAAGGTACTCCACATACCCTCTTTGGATGAGTTATCTGTTGGTGATTCCTTCCTAGCCAGTATAGAAGCATTGGGTTTTGAATGGCTGTTAAAGATTAGGGACCCGGAGATATCTGTGAGATTAGCAAAGGAGTTCTTCACCACGTTTAGGTTCCAAGTCACTACGGACCTAGATGAGGTGTCAATTTCCTTTAGGATATTTGGTGGAGAACTGTCCATGAGTCTGATAGAGTGGACTGTGCGACTGTGTATGTGTCGCCTGGAGGAGGCAATAGGACCAGATTGGAGAAGCCGTGAGAGGGGGGTACCGAGGAGACACATAGAATTTGAGCCCCAGGAAGCATGGGAGGAGCTAACCTGCTGGCCAGTTCGCCTCCACTAAATCCAGATCCACCCACTTCAACAATTCCATGCTGAGATTGGTGCAACTCTACTAGGCTATAACCTGCTGGGGCAGAGTAATTCAGCTGCCAGAACGTCCATGACCGAATTGTACTTGGTATGGTGCGCTAATCGTGGAAGAAAACTGCATTTAGGATTTTGTACAGCCTACCAATGCCACCTGATAGCCACCTACCCAGCCAGGAACTTGTCTCTCTGCCACATACTAGGAGCTTTCGTGCGCATCAACATCATCATAACAGAGGCAGAAGACCTATCTCCGATGTACATGGTCGACGCTCCTGGCCTGTTTGATATACCCTTCTTCGTCCGCACCAACTTGGTATACTACAGAGAAGGAGTACCCCAGTTCTACCCAATGGGATAAGTCCCTGGGGGAAGGGCACAACAAGGCCAGGAGGGACAAGCTGGGCAGATCGACCAAGCGCAAATGCTGAGGCAAGAAAATCTGGAGAGGGCAGTAACTGAGCTGGCTGAGGAGAATAGACAATCACGGGCAGAGATGGCGAAGCTGACAACCCTAACGGAGAGCATCCTAAAGGAATTGGCAAGAGGAAAGGCAAGCACTGGAGCTGGAACAAGCGGACATGGAGGAAAGAAAGAAAAACCCACCGGACCTGAGGAAGAAGAAGATGATGGACAACAGGAGGAAGATGCCAACCAACTGGAAACTACTGAAGAAGAACCAACGGACCCACCTGCACAGACCCCTGCACCAAGAAGGAGCAGGAAGAACATCTGATCTAACCACCCCCAAACTGACCAATTTTTAATTTTTAAGTTTTCTTTTAGTTCTGTTTTTTTTACTTTGTTAAATAGGTAGAATTATGTGTATTAATTGTGAGCAAACCCCATTCATAACACTTAGCCTATTTAATAGTCTAAGTGTGAGAAGTAAAGGGTTTGCTACTTTGTTGCATGTGTTTTATTATGTTTTTCTTTGTGTTTTGTCATAAGCATGTTAACTCACACTTAGCTTACTGCGTAATCTAAGTGTGAGGAGTTTATATATTTATATAACATGTTTGTAAATTATACTGCTTTGTTTATAAATCTAGGTATATATCTGAAACTCTCCCACTTAGCCTATTGCATAGTCTAAGTGTGAGAAGTTTTTAGATATAATATGTGTTTGTTGTAAATGTGAGTCTGTCATACTAGCCATTCCCAATTTTCACTTCACAGCCCGTATCTGGGGCAGACACTTGTAAAGTGAGAGGGGGGAGCAAATGGCCAGTATGACATGTATATATGTGTTATTTGAGTCAGTGCATGTTAGTTTTTTTTTTAGGGTTTGTTTAGGTCTAGGAATTATGTGTCATGTTTTTTTTTATGAATGGGCTTAAATCTCAACTGCCTCGAACTGACGGTGATGGGAATTGAGGGAGATAAGGCATGCCGGAAAACAGAAACCACCCCCTCCAGTAACCCCTAGTCGGTACAGATGATGCAAGTATGAAGGAAAAACCCATCCCTTAGGTCAGACACGAAAGCCCTCTTAAAAGGTGAGTTAGAAACCCCAAAGTGGAACTACTTTCCACTAAACACTGAAAAAAAAAAAAAAAAGAGTGGCTGCCACATGAGGTCTAGGGCAAGGTGACCGCATGTAGCAAACCCTGAAGGCAGTAGGAAACCCTCCCCGCCCAAAAAAAAGAAAAAAAAAATACCTACCCTTAGAACCCCATTTTCTAGCCTGACCTATACCCCGAAATAACCCATCAGCCACTGGAACTGTGCGCGTGCAAGGCATAAGGCAAGGAAACAACTGCCCAGGAGGACATACAAATGGAACCAGCTGAAGAAAAGAAAAGCAAAGAAAGAAGGAGAAAATTGATCTGAAAATTTCCAGATCCAAAAAAATAGAAGAAGGAATAAGGGTGGCGAAGGAAGAAGGAAGGAGGAAGGAGGAAGAAGGAATAAGGGTGGCGAAGCCACAAGGAAGCTACTGACCAGTTGGAAGCCAATGTCAGAAATTGTCCAGCCGAAGAAGAAGCCCTAGCCAGAAGCCCGAATGCACACAGTTCTCCCTCATCAAATAAATAGTTAGTTTTTGAACCTTAGAGCCTCAGGGACAACTACCCCAAACATTACAAACCAATTGCCCCGTTACAAGCCCTAAAGACCTTCAGGAGCTGCACGTGAGATCTGAGTCCGAAACATCTGTGGTTTAGCATTGAGAGAAAACAGTCCTAACATCCCCTGTGAGGAATGAGTGACTGAGTGAACCCAGTATTTGGCCTAGGATTGGGTGATCCTGACGGGCAAAAATACTGACTGGGGAGGAAAAGGGGGTGGCGGAAGTTGAAGGCTGCCTAAGGCCGGATTGTAACTGATCTCAAGGAGAAGGGTGGTTGAAAATATAGCCCATTCTATGTGTTTAAGTTAACTATATGTTTTATGTGTTTGTGTCGTTGTTTGTTTTTTTCTTTTCCTTTGCGTCAGAGTCTTGAGTCTAGTTAGGTAGAGTCGGTCAGGGGGAGTAACCAGGCTCGAATTCGAATTATTTCTTTTTTGTTTGTCTTCACGCTTGAGGACAAGCATGTGGTAAGTGTGAGCAGTTTGATAAGTCGTATTCTGAGCCTTGGTTACTGGTCAGTATGTCGTGAAATGCATGTATTATCTGCAAAACAGTTGCTCAAGTGTGCGGGATTAAAGGATCCAAGTCAATAGGAGACGATTCAGGTGACGCAAGTGAAAAGGGCGCTAGAAGGGTGCAATACTGACCAGGATGCATGCCAGAGAAAAGGCTCGAGATGGAGAAGAAGGATAGCTGGGATGATCATTAACAAGGGCATAAAAGTCAAAACTTGAAGGAAGTCTACCCTAAAAAGCAAGTGTAAGCCTCCCTATAAAAGAAGCCACTTGGAGAGAGAGAAGGAGTTCGAAAAAAGTCCAAGAAGGATAGCTGGGATGATCATTAACAAGGAATTCTCTCTAGAAGATTAGTTCCTTCAGCATTACCCAATCTCTCGTTCCTCGCCACAGCTATGGTCACTTGACGTCCGAGAGTCTGCCGGAGAAATCATCGATCCACCGTTTCAGCTAGTTGCCGTAGTAGTATAAGCAGTACCATCGCCCGGAGTGGCCAAATAATCATTATTTTGCTTTCTAGTTTAATTTTTACTTGTTTTCGTCGTTGGTTTTGTTGCAAACACTCATCGCTGTTGCGTTTTGAAGTACTTTGTGAAGTTCCAACATTTTAATTATGAAGTTTCTATTTCGTATGTCGCTTTGGTTCGAGTTTGCTTCATTCTGCATAGGAAAGTTAGATCTAGTTGTTGCCTTTAATTTCTAAGTGCTTTCTTACCTGGAGTTGTCGATTTGAAGTTGTAGTTATGTTTAATCAAATTTTCGTGCATGAGTTTCTGTTCTGCGCCGTGATCACCACCTTGCATGTCATTCAGTAGAAGTAAAATTGCAGTTTCATCATTTATTTTAATTTTGAGCATTTAATCAATGGATCTTGAGTTTGAGGTTATGAATCTGAAGTTCAGTTATGGTGATTGTGTTTATCTGATTTTTGTAAATGCTTGGTGAAGAAGAAAACGTCAAAATCAACTTTAGTTTGAATCACTTTACTTTTAAGTTACTTTTGCTTTTATTCCCTACTTTTCAGTTGTACTGTCCAGACCTGTCAGAGAGCCACCCAGCCACCAGATATACCTTGTTGTCTAGATTTCCTCTTTTAGTAACTGTCTACTTTTCATATGCCTCTAAGACACCTTGTCCCCTATTTTCACGAACACCATTACATGCCTGTTATTTTCACGCCTACTAGTCAGTAGAGTACCATCTTTATTTCTTGCCTAGGTAAAATCTCAACCCAAGCGTGGTAGCTAACCAAAAAAACACCCAGGAAAGTCACCGTAGTTATCTAAACGCGTCCATCCTTGTGGGATTCGACCCTTACCTCCACAATACTAGCCAGTAGAAATGGGTTGAGGAAACTTGTTTGAAGCCAGGTCTCGGTTGTCGTACCAACGACTCAGCTAGGTCGGGAATCTCTCCCTGATCAGTTGGATACACTCCAAATTACATACGAAAACCGAATACACAGAAAAAAGACCTAAAAAGAGACCCTTCACAGGTGCAGCTTCTGGGCAGGATAATATGGTGGTGGAATCGAGCTTGCAGGCTGGGTCAGGGGTTCTTCCTCCGGTGTCTAATAGGGATTTCCCTCCGTTGGGCAGGGAGGGGCTGAGGGTGGCCAAGGAAAAAGGAAGTTTTAAGGGAGCTGGAGGAAATGCAGCTGGAAGTGGTGTGGAGCAACAGCCAAGGGGGAAAATGGACAAGAATAAGGAGAGCCTGAGGGGGAGTCCGATCTCTAAGGGGGAAAGCAGCAAAGGGGCTGGGGCCAAAAACTACAAAGATTCGCTGGCTGATGGGGTTAAGTCTAGGGGTAATTCTCCAGTCAGCTTTGAACCAGGAAAGATCAAGAAGTTAGGGGTGCAGGGAGAGACCAATGGGCTGCCTTCAATCCAATTTTCAGGGGCAGAAAATGCTTTCCTTGCTGAGAAGATGGGGTTTGCTGTGGTAGGTAAATTCTCACACTCTATCCCCTCTTCTTCCCATTTGCAAAGAGCGTTTCAAGGCATGAGATTTTTGGGGGAATATTCGTGGAGATACATCAATGCGAAGCATGTTTTAATTCAGTTTCATTTGATTGATGATTATGCAAAACTTTTGAGTGGTCCTAATGGAAAGCCGGTTTGGTTTGTTGATCGTCACCCCATGAGAGTCTTTAAATGGTCCCCGGATTTTGACCCCTTCTTTGAGTCTCCTATTGCGGCTATCTGGTGCAACCTGATTGGACTTCCTATTGGAGAATTATTAGGTGTGCCTCTTCAAGTGGATCATGCGACTATTTCTCGAACTAGACTTTCCTTTGCTAGATTGTGCATTGAGATTGATAAATCCATGACTCTGGTCCAAGAGATCATATTGAATTTGCAGGGGAGAGAGATCAGGTAGATGGTGAAATGGGACCGGGTTCCCCTTTACAGTCGGGAATGTAGGCATGTTGGACATTCAGGTGATATGTGTTATGCTAACGGGCAGAGGGTAAGGCCGATGAAAAAAGATTATAAATCCTATAATGCACAGGTTGTTCCTGTTGAGTTGAGTGCTAAGGCAGCTGAGGAGGGTACGAGGATTCAGGTTGGAGGGGAGAGATTAGAGGAGGGCAGTAAGGTGTCTGGGGGTGAGGGGGTTCTTGTTGCTGTGGAGGGGCAGTTGGGGAATCTTGGTGCTTTTTCTGGTAGGGGTCTGGAGTCGGCGGACATCGGGAAAGGGCAGGGGGATGGGGGGTTTCAGCTGCAGGGGAAGAGGCGGGTGAAACAGGGTGCTGGGGCAGAGGGTTCGAGTGTGCAGAAAGGGGTCCCCTTAGGGGCTGAGGTGGTGGCTGGTGCCTCTGAGGGGGGATCTTCTGAGTGTATCCTTGGTCTTGATCCTGCCAACAGGTTCTCTTTGCTTAATGCCCTTCCAATGGAGTCGGCAGATTGCTCTCTTGCGGATCTTGCTAAAAAGAATAAATCCTATCCGTGTTATATGAATTTATTGCCTAATGGTGACTATGATATGGAAGCTTATAAAGATGAAAAGGAGTGGGAAAGTGAGGAGGATCTAGAGAGGGAGGCTCTTCTTCAGCAAGGCCGTGGAGCTGATAAAAGAGATGTTGCCATGGTTCTTTCAAAGGGGATGGAGGAGGATAGTAGGACGAAGAAGGGAAGAATGAGTTCCTCGGTTCCTTCTGAACCCGTTTGATATGTTAGTTAATCTAATGATTTGGAATGCTCGGGGTGTGGCTAATATGAACACCCAGAATATTATCAAGCGTTTGGTTAAAGATAACAAGATTATGGTTTTAGCTATCATTGAGTCCCTGATAAAGCCGAAGCCGGACTTCTTTAGCAGTCTCTGGGGAAGGGATGGAGGTGGATGAGTGGGACGATTCAGAACAGATCCTGCATGCTCGCTTTTCTTCTCCTTTGTTACTTGCTCCTTTTTTTGTCTCGGTGGCTTATGGAAAATGTACCAGGGTTGGAAGGATTGAAATGTGGGATAAACTTAGAGGCTTGGATTCAAAGATGGATGGTTTTCCGTGGCTCGTGGGAGGTGACTTTAACACATTTGTGACTGAGGAGGAAAGGCAAGGTGGTAGAAAGAAAAGAACTCGGGAAATGTCAGATTTTGCAGAAACTATTAGTGATTGTCAACTCCTGGATGTGGGTGCGGATGGTCCTAAATTTACTTGGGCTAGAGGTGAGGTTTTTGAAAGACTCGATAGAGTCTTGCTTAGTGAGGGGTGGTCGAGCTTGTTTGAAGTCACCGGAGTAACAAACCTTCCCAGAGTTCTGTCTGACCATTGTCCCCTCTTGATTGTGTGTCGGCTCCCGGGTCCGAGAGTTAGGGCTGCGTTTCGCTTCCAAAACATGTGGGTTCGACATCATTTATTCTTGCAAGAGGTGGATAGGTGTTGGAAAGAGGAGACGGGGACGAGGGGGATGATCCAGTTGAAATTGAGCCGCCTTAAGCGGAGTCTGAAATTATGGAACCACGTTGTCTTTGGTAACATCTTTGAGCGGGTGAAAATGGCTGAAATAGGGGCTAAGGAGGCCTTGGAAAAGTATGAGCTGAACGCTTCTCTGCCTTTGCGTGCAGAAATGAACAGACTAACTGCTGAATATTTGTTAAAGATGAAAATGGAAGAGGATTTTTGGCGTCAGAAGGCAGCCCTTAAATGGGTCTCCGAAGAGGAGAGGAATACAAGATTTTTTCAAGGATGGGTTAAACAGAAAAGAGTTAAATCTAGGATCCACATGATTGAGGATGGCGGGAAAACTTTAACTGAGGATGGTGACATTAGAAGCTCGGCTGAAAACTTCTTCAGAACTTGCTCTCTGATGATGTGGGGTTATTGGAAGAACCAAACCTGGATATTCTATCCTCCCTCCCTGGTCATGTAAACATGGATCTTCTGGGAGAAGCTCCCTCGGTTGAGGAAATCAAACGAGCAGTTTTTGACATCAATGCAGATAGCTCGGCAGGTCCAGATGGTTATTCAGCGTTGTTTTTTCAGGTGTGCTGGGGAATAATTGGGAAGGACGTTGTTGAGTCAGTCCTGGACTTCTTTGATGGGACTCAAATCCCAAGAGGTATTGCAGCTACTCTTATAGTTCTTGTCCCAAAGAAGAAGAACCTAACAAGATGGGCAGAGTTTAGGCCAATTAGCCTAGGTAACGTGATGAACAAGATCATCACTAAAATTATTTCTTCAAGACTTGCTCCACTCCTGCCTTTGCTTACAGCTCCTAATCAAAGTGGCTTCATTCGGGGGAGACTACTAAGTGATAATGTTTTGTTAGCTAAGGAACTTTTCCATGAGATTTGGAAGGGTGTGTCATCCCCTAACACGGTTCTCAAGCTTGATATGGAAAAAGCCTATGATCGGGTTCAGTGGTCGTTTCTCCTTAAAGTTCTAAGTCACATAGGCTTCTCGGATAAATGGGTGAGACTTATTGAGAATTGCATTTCTCCTTGTTGGTTCTTGGTTCTAATTAATGGCTGTCATGCGGGCTTTTTCAAATCTACACGCGGACTGAGACAAGGGGATCCAATCTCTCCTTCTCTCTTCATTCTAGCCGTTGACTATCTTTCAAGGTCGCTCGATCGGCTGATTTTAGGCCGTAAAGAAATGATGTATCGCACGGCAAGGTATACTATGAGAGTTTCACATTTCGCGTATGCAGATGACATCATCATCTTCTCACAAGCACAGAGGTCAGCCATTCTTAGCCTTCTTGAGTGCTTGGACCATTATATGAAGACCTCGGGTCAGAAAGTCAATTTTGGAAAAAGTTGTTTCTATCTTGATAAAAAACATTACTCGTGGGCTCAGGAGATCTCAGCAACTAGTGGTTTCCAACAGGGGAGTCTGCCTTTCAACTATCTTGGTGTGCCAATCTTCCAAGGTCCGAAGAAAACTAGTTTGTTCTTGTTTCTGCGCGAGAAGATCTCTGTAAAAATCCATGGCTGGATCCATAGGCACCTATCCTTTGGGGGTCGACTAACACTCTTAAAGAGTGTTCTTGGGGCTATTCCTCTCCACATCTTTCAGGTCCTCGATCCTACAAAAGGTGCTCTGAGGCAGATAGAGCAAGTGATGGCTCGGTTCTTGTGGGGATCCTGTGATTCTACTAGGAAAACACATTGGATCAAATGGCAACGCATTTGCCTTCCCACGGCTGAAGGGGGCTTAGGTTTTCGGAGCCTGTCGGACACGGTGGAGGCTTTTAGTATCAAAATGTGGTGGAGATTTCGTGAGCAAAATTCTTTATGGGCTGTCTATATGTTTCAGAAATATTGCTCGATTTCCTTTCCTATGGTTGCATATCGATCCAATCGATTCAGTCCTATGTGGAGGCGAATGTTCAAAGTTGGGGGTTTGTGCCGAGATCAAACTAGATGGGTGCTTGGAGAGGGGAATATCAGCTTTTGGCATGATTCTTGGGTGTGGAACGTCCCTTTGGCAGACTTGTGTAATCCAGGTATCCCTCTTCCTAGCTTAAAAGTTTATGTTCTATGGGAAGGTGACCATTGGAATGAAATGGATTTGTGGATGGTAGCAGGGGAGGTGGGCTTGCCGGATGGGGTTGTTGAGGAAATTCTCCAAATCCCGTTTGATAGGAGAAATAAGGATAGGGGAAGGTGGAAGATGACTGGCAACGGTAATTTCTCTATTGCATCAGCGTGGGAGCTTGTAAGAAATAAGGCTGAAAGGCGCTATGTGTTTGAACTAATCTGGGGGAACTGTATTAGCCCTTCTATATCAATGTTTCTCTGGCGTCTTCTAGCTAATAGAATCCCGGTGGACTTGAAGTTACAATGGAGAGGTATTTCCTTGGCTTCTAAATGCAGGTGTTGTGTGAAGCCTAATGTGGAGTCTAGATTGCTTCTTTTTGTAAACGGGGAGGTGGCAAGAAGGGTCTGGGGACATTTCGAAAGCTGGTTCCCGCAGGCTCCTTCTTTTGTTGACAGGGGCGAAAATCTTGATCAAAGGTTTAGGTGGTAGCAAAGGCACCTAGGCCTCGGTTCCAGCCAGCATCTTTGTGTGCTGCTCCCTTGCTTTATTTTTTGGTTCTTATGGACTGAAAGGAATGAGCAGGTCCATAGGGAGAAATCATTTGAGGCAGAAAATGTAATTAGGAGAGTTTTTATCCACTTGAGAAATTTGGTGCTATCTAAAGTGATAGGGTCTGATCAGTGGAAAGGCTGCTATCCAAGGTTGGATGTTATGAATGGTATGGTACAGGAGAGGTGCAGGAGAAAAACGGGTATGGTTCTGTGGAAACCTCCTGATCTACATTGGATTAAGCTCAACGTGGGTGGAGCTTTCTCATCTTCATCGCAGAATGCAGGGGGCGGGGGAGTGGTGAGGGACAGCGAAGGGGAAATTCTCTTGGCCTTCTCGTCTGGTCTAAAGAGCGGTTCTGGGCTGGAGGCTGAAGTTGATACGGTTCTGCTGGGTGTCAGGCTAGCTAAACGTCTTGGCAGCCAGGTCTGGATCGAATCTGATGCGGAGGTTGTGGTCCGTTGGTTGGCTGCTGAGCAGCTGGGGGCAGCAGAAACTTGTGTTGAGATGGAGAAGGTGAGAAAGGAGCTTGAGGGAATTACTTGGAAAGTCTCCCATATCTTCAGAGAGGGCAATAAGGTGGCGGATTATTTGGCGGAGATTGGCTTACAGTCCGTATCCATGACTACTTTCTCGAGAGATTCAGCTCCAGCGCGAGTCAAGGCTTTGTGCAGGATGGATCAGCTTGGCCTTCCAAACTTTAGGTTTTGATGTATCCCTTTTTGGCTTTCCTGGTTTACTTTGGTTTGTTATTGTCCTCTTGTATATTCAGTTTTGATGATGGCTTTTGTATTGACGTTTTTTGAATGATATATATGGGACGAGGGACCTACTCAACCCTCCACCGTTGAGGTGTTTATCCAAAAAAAATAAAATAAAATGCATATATAGTACAAACTCCAAACTATAGTCTAGACCATTACAAAATATCAACAGATGACAAAATAATAGCAACAAAAAATGTCAACACTGTGTCAACACAATTTCAACACAGCATCAACCGTTGACACTATGATGACATTTTTCTGTTGCTACTATTTTGTCATTCGTTGACAATATCTAATGGTCCAGATCATAGTTTAGAATTTTTACAATATTTACGAGTAGTTTCCAAAATTGGCAAAATTAGAATGCATGTTCAAAAACACCAAGAGTTCATTCCTCGGTCACCGTTTGTGGTATTCCACGACCATCTTCTCAACATCTATCAGTCCCTTCTTTTTCTCCAACACTACAAAATAAAAGAGTACATGCATAATGATAACCTGCAACTCTAAAAGGCAAAAATTGATAAGCAACACTGGAATATTGTAAATTATGCATTGCGATATAAAACCAGCAATACTGCAAGTGCTCTGCACTTTACAAAATAATGCACTACATAGTACATTCTGCAAATGAGGTACTGCAATATTTGATGATAAACAATACTGCAATATATAACAAGCAATATTATAAATGGTCTGCTCTTCATAAAATAATGCACTGCAATACTGTAAAAGATGAAATATATTAATCTGGAATTCCAAGATGCAAAGATGCAATTCATGGAACACATTACAACAAGATGTAGCGCAATATCATGCAAAATTACGTATGAAATTAAGTTCCAATTGAAGGGACTGACATCGGAAGCATGCGGTGTTTCGCATTAACAAATAAATCAGATAATTATGTTTAGCAGAATATTTAGACAATTCTGTTCGCGCAAATATCACATGTATCATGCTCATAACTAAAATAAAATCATGCTTTAGAATGATTGAAACCTAAAACATGCTTTTCTACGGTTAAGCTATTTTACCTTGACGATTCTCCAAAGAATCGAAGATAGCTAGCGCCTTCTCCACGTGAAGATCTTCAGTACTAAACCACGGATCTTCTGTCTGCTTCCCGAACTGTAAACAGATATCAGGGTGGGTTGATCTCACCAGTATACTAGGAATTAAATAAAGAAGACGGAAAACCTATCTCACGGAGGAAAGAAAAGAGGAATTTTCGTCCTCTTCTATGTAGAGAGGGGGGGGGGGCGAAATTTTGCTTAAAAATTAAAAGTAATTTCTGTCTCCTTTATTCTCCTATTTATATTAAGTCACATATTGGGCCCAGACAGGGATCTATGGAAGGTTTTGGATATGGGCTCCTCCAATTAGCTTCTAACTAATTAAATTGAACCCCAATTTAATATAAGCTTTTAATTGGAATATTACGAGCAACCACTACAGAAGTAATATTGCACTACCCATCTAAATCCGAAATTATAAGTAATACGGGTTTCCATTGCTTGTTATTTAATTCTCGCGCTTAAGATAGAAACATCCATTAATTAAATAGTGTCTGCTATGGACTTAATTAATTAATCTCTTATTAATTCCAAGAGTGGACTCAGCAAAAAATGCTTATTTATTATTCATAGAGTAATCAAACTCTGACTAGCTAGGTTCCGAATAATAAAGCCTTATTTCGAGCTTCTCTTGAGGTGTTATCAAACAAGACTCACCTCGAGCACGATTCAATAAAATAGCAATCCTAGCACCGCTAGATATAAATCACCACTACCCAATATACCAGGTTTATTGGATTGCGAAAAACCCGCACTATTTGGTAAGTCAAAGTAGTGCATAATCAATACAGTATGCTCAATGCTAACGCACATTGATTAAGAAACAATAATTATCAAGACCTCTTCTTTCAGTAGATAGCATAAAGACTTGTCTCGCTATTAGATCCAATTCAGTGCTATACCACATCAATGTCATCTTATTTCAGTAAGGCTTAGAAATATGCGGACTGACATTGCAACCGTTCACGATAGGTAGTCTAAGCCTATATAGGTTGTGAAATTCTTATTTTGCTTTGTTCAGAACTGACCGTGTTACCTTAAAGTGGACGACGCCCACAACCGGTCTACTAAAACAAAGACTTAGACTTTGTTAAGTTACTAATACATTTAAACATGTAATAAACATCCATTAAATGTAAAACATAATAACATTATGACAAAAATAATCTGTTTTATTTCTTGTAAAATAAAATAAGAGTTTTTACAGTATTCAATCACTCGAAAGGTGATTTCTAGTATACAAACTCTAACACCAATACCTTTTTCTTTTTTTCTTTTTTTAAACACCAAGCGGTGGAGGGTTCGTGGGTCCCTCATCCCTAGATATCATAACTCCAAGAGGTACAATACTTGGCCATGCCCAAAAGTGGCGGGCCGGAAACACCAATACAAAAGGCCCGATCAACCCCTCTCAAGGGAAAACAAAACTATACAAGCATGAGAATTTGGGGCAATATCACCAGAAGAGTAAATAGGGGACAAGCTAGATATGGCTCGACACCCACCTACTCTAAGGCGACCACTGAAGAGCAGCGGCCGAATGTCCGGCCCGGGAGACCGAGGCCTATCCGGGGTCATCTTCGTACACGCGGATGTTGGGTATTCCCATTCCTTCCAATCTAACAATGGCTTTGAGCAATCTTGGTGTTGTTTGATCAATGAATCAAACATATTCCTCTCTTTCCAACCCCATTTTGTCAAGGTAATCAATTGTTTTGTTCCCTTCCCGATGGATAAAGGAGATACGAAAGTTGCCATGTCTTTTGTGCAAGGTCAGGTGGCCCACGGCTCGACAGGAGTGGGCTGGCCCCCAGCTTGACCCCTTAGCTTGGTTGATTGCTTGGGCAACATCTGATTCAATCCATAGAGGATGAGCGTATCCCCTGGCTAAGGACACTCCATGATGTATGGCCAGGAGCTCCGCCTCCAACGCTGATTGAGCATCTAACGGGGTGGAGAACGCGGCAAGCATTCTGCCCGAGTGATCTCGGATAATGCCTCCCCCCTCGGCTTTGCCTGTCGATTCTGAGAATGCACCATCCGTATTCAATTTGATCCACGGGAGCTCCGGGGGGTTCCATTTTACTGCCATAGCGCACGGAATGGGACGCCTACCTTCAACTTGGCTCGGGCAGCACGTGCCAAGCTTGACATCCTTCCAATGTTATGGCTTGAGACATCCATTGGCGATGCTATTACGAATGAACATTTGAACTTTCCAGACAACATTGTACGGCTTGAATTGTGTCTCATGGTGTCGGCTCCTATTTCTTTCGGCCCATATGAACCACATGATGAGGAATGGCATGGAGCGGCTCAGATGCTTCCTGCTTGTGTGCTGACCTCTTTGGGACCACACTTCGAGCCTATCCGGAATGGTATCATTGATATGGAGGCTCGGGGAGTTGCCTTCAAACCAACCATCAAATTCTCTCCAAACTCTTAAGGTCCCGATGCCTTGGATAAAGAGGTGTTGGAGAGATTCCGTACCGGGTCTGAGGAGGCAACATAGGCACTTAGACGCAAGCTCGATCTTACGCCATTGGAGCTTGGTGTCAACTGGGATTCTATTTGAGAGGAGTCTCCAAGCAAAGATGGTAATGGAGGAGGTGAGACCGGCCTTCCAGATGTCATCGAGGCTTGGGATATGCGGCCTACGGTTGCGGATGGTGTCCCAAGTCGAGGATACCGAGAAATCTCCAGAATTAGAAAGGTCCCATCTCGGGATGTCCGGCTCTCCCGATATGATAGGGATATCCCGGATCTTTGCAATGATGTGCTGGGGGAGTCCAGCCTGATAGTGTAGCTGCTGGAGTTTGGGCTCGTCTCATTCATCACTTGAGATATAATCCGAAACAAGAGCCCAGGGAGAACCTCTTTCATCAAGGCATAGTTCTGTCAAGGTGGTATTGCCAATCCAAATGCTATCCCAGAAGAAGACGTTACCTTTCCCAATAATCCATCGGATGTGTGGTTGTGCAAATGGGCGGCATGCAAGAATCCTCTTCCATGTTGGGCTAACGCGTCCCGCTGGGCCAAGCGAGATCGGCGACAAGTTGGAGCAGTACTTAGACATCAAATACCTAGCCCAGATGGAGTTTTGCTCCCGGAATCTCCACCAAAGCTTGATAGTGAAGGCTCTGATGACCTCTTTAAAGCTACGAACACCGAGGCCTCCTTCTGATGTTGGTAAGCAGATCTGGTTCTAGCTGATCCAGTGAGTCCTTTTCCTCTCATTTGTCGAACCCCAAAAGAACCTCGCCAAAAGCTGATCCAGCTGTTTGAGAGCACTGACCGTTGGCTCGATAGCTTGGAAGATGTGGATTGGAACAGCTTCCAGGGTGCTCTTGATGAGCGTGAGTCTCCCTCCAAAGGATAAATGTCGGTGGGCCCAGTCCGAGGTTCTGTTAGCGATCTTTTCCCGAAGGAACATGAACATCTCTGTGCGCTTTGCTCCACGATAAATAGGGACTCCCAAATTAAGAAAGGGGAATGAGCCGGGAGAGAAACCCCCTTCTGTCTGAATGGGAGTAGTCCAGTCCGCGTGTGCCTCTGCAATGTAGAAATTGCTTTTGCCGAGGCTGATTTTTTGCCCGGAGATCGCCTCATACTCATTCAGGCAGGCTCTTAGACGGCGCAAGGATGGGGCCGCCGCCTGCGTGAAAATAATAATGTCGTCGGCATAAGCGAGATGGCTGATCTCCATGCATCGACGCGCCACCTTAAATGTCATTTCTCTCTTACACCAAAACCTACCTAAACTTCCAGCTTCATTCTCTCTCCTACTGTGTTGTACAGACTCTGTCTGATCCATCTCTTCTTCTTCTTCTTCTTCTTCTTCTTCTACATTCATTTTGTTCCCGCTTTGTTCAACCTCTTCCTCATCCATATTCCATTGACTATGGCTCGCTTCAGCCTCCTCCTCATCCATGTTACTTCTACTAATGCTTTGTTCACCCTCTTCCTCATCCGGCTCTGTCCTTGTCCTTCTTTTCATTGCCATTATAATTATTATCCCACTGCATTAAACTAAGAGTATCAATCAATATTGTCCACCAAACAAACAACATCCAAAAAAATACGGTGTATGCAATGCGACAGCTTATCGACGACCAAATCATCCACAAAACGCAATTAATTGATTAAAAATTGATGGCATGTCGCTTGGGTATAGAAGCTCGCTGATCTAGGGTTTCCTAACCGAGTGCAGCTTGTTCTTCTAGGTTTTCCAAAACAATATCCAAAATCTCACTTAAACCTCAGATCCAAACAATAAATCTAGCAAACAAATACCAATCAATATTAAACAAAGCAGAAAGGGTTTAGGGACAAAACACCAATCAACATGAATAATATTCTTAAATCTTGCAGCAACATTAAGGAAACAAGAACAAAAATGGATAAACACATACATTAATCTGCATGCACAAACGCAATATCATTCTCAAACCTTATTCCGGTCAACACCAAACGAAATCCGATCAAAATACCTTGACGACGAAAAAACCTAAAACCTTGTAGTTGTGGACTGATTTCGTTGTTTAGTGGGTGCATGTTTGATGAATTTTTTGAATGCACGTTATAGAGCCATTTAGAATTCCTGAAATTAGCCGAAAATCGCCGATTCACAATGTAGCGGTGGTCAGAAATCGCCAATTCTCGAAGTAGTGGTGGCCGGAAATTGTCGATTCACGGTGTACAGGCGGAGGCGACAAAATTTTGTGAATTTAAGGTTTCTCTCAATTGTGAATAGCAGATGGTTGAAGGAGAGTAATGGCGGCGTGGAAAGAGAGGGGAGGTAGAAAGTCAAGCTAATTTGGAAGATATCCTTTATTTGATTCAAGTTCGAATTTATGAAATGACTAAAATTCCTCCGACATCAATTCGTAATACATTAGACAACAATATATACTCTGTTCGCGAAATTTAATCATGAGCATTGAATTTCCAAATCTAACGGACTATATTGGTGGTATGGTGTTACTCTATCTATGGTGGAACCATAGTGTTCCCTTATATAACAAATTGTATATGATATACAGATAGATAGGTTTATCAAAATTAAGCAAGAAAAAAAATCGACAAACTTTTATTAGTATATGAATAAAAGCAAGAAAAAAAATCGACAACTCGTTTTGTAAAAATGATAATAAATAGTTAAAGTGGAGAAATGACAAAGTAAGAGTGAGAATAGTGTTGAGAAGAGTCTTCTCTACATTATTATCTCTGTTACCATTTCTCCACTTTAACTATTTATTACGGAGTATCATTTTTACAAAACGAGTGCCCAAAAGTGACCAGGACTCCTAATGGCGGACGGAGGGAGTATTTCACAATTTTGTGGATTGGTAGATTAAGTTATGGAAATTCTCATCTTTTAATTTCTATTAGTATATAAAAATATTCTCCAAATTCTCGAGCGGTGGTAATGCCATCCATTATAGAGTATAAGTAATATTATTTCAAAATATTGTGGTTATATAAAAGAATTGTGTATTAATTTTTACTTTTATTGGAAGTATAACATCTAATTAATACATGACTTTAATTTAAATTTAAAAAGTAAGAAGAAAGGGAATTTTGATTCAAAAAATGAAAAATGAGGCTGAGGGTTAAAAACGTCTTTTCATTTTATCAACTATAATTAATATTATAATATATAATTAATGCTTCAATTTACTAATATAATCTTGTGCCATTGTCTATAATGTGGTTGTTTAGCACCACTCTAATTTATTAATCACTTTATCTATTTATTTTCATATTATTTTATTAATTTTACATTAAAATTTGTATCATTCAATTATTAGACTAATTTATTGCATGGAGGTAGGAGTTATTTCTAAATCAATACAAGGCAAATTTGACTGAAGTTGTAAACTTTTGAAAGTAGGTTATCATAGTCTTCTGCTACACAAAAATGATAATGACATTGGTTTTTTTTAGGATTTTGTTCGGTTGATCAGCTCTAACTTCTAAGTACTTCAACTGAGAAAAGACTGACAAATCACATAAAAATTCTACTATTGATACAAGAATTAGAACAAATACTACTGAATTGATATATTATATTTATTTATTTGCTCGTATAAAATATTAGAGAGGAGTAAAGTAAATTACTTTTAGACAGCAAAATATTTTGCAGTATATATAGTAAATTGAATGAGAATAATAATTTCAAGTTATAATGAAACGATTTCGTAATATTGAGTCTGATGTCCAGGTCCGCATTTATTGCTGACCCACCCAATATTAATTTTTTAGACAAAAGACAGTTATCTAATATTAAAGACATTGGATTCAAGCGAGTGATTTTGAGAATAATTGCATTTACAAAAGTCTTAATTTAGCACATTTTGTTAGTGGGGGATTTTAATACTATTATCTTTACTCTTTTAAAAATAAAAACTATTTTTATTTTGACCTATTTCTTAAAAATAGAAAGTTTTTAAATTTTTTATTTTAGAAAATGAATCCCACAATTCAGTAACACTATTCCAATTATTTTTTTCTTTTTCTCTCTCATTACTTTACCTATTTATCAATTTTTTTCTTTTATTTTATTAATTCAATTGTGGATTGAAATTCGTGTTGTTTCAAATATTTATATTTTGGAAATGCAAAGGTAATATGTCCTATTAAATGAGATGGAACCAATTTCGTCTCTGAGGTTATACATATTGCCCAAAAACTAACTCCAGAAAAACCAACAAGAAAAGAGAACAGAAACAAGAAATGTTCTGGTAAAAGAAATCCACAATAACTAATGTAAAGGAGAATTAATTGTTTTGACAAAACAAGAATACAAACCAAAAGATAGGGTGCACTACTCAAAAGCAATCTAATTCTTTTTTCTTCAAAAGCAATCTAATTCCCGTAAGGGTAATTTCTTTATATTTTCACTTTTCCACAATTTACACCTTAACTGGAGCCATTAATTCACCTTTTATATGTGTGTGTGTGTGTGTGTGTGAGAGAGAGAGAGAGAGAGAGAGAGAGAGAGAGAGGGGTAAATTATATGCATGTTAGATGCTCTGAATCAATGTCTTTTATCTGATATCTAGTTTTTTTTTAAAGGCAAATTATTAATAGTATTAATTTTAATAAAGAGAATAACATCTAAAAATTTCCAAATTAATCTGAAGATACACTTGTACAATTATAAATCAGCCAGCAGTTTTGCACCAAGATAAATTAGTGGTGCGCTCATACGTAGTCTCTACAAAAGGCAATTTCCGTCTTCAAAAACTATCTTTCCGTATTCATTTAAATTATATTTGGAAAAGATTTTTCGTTTTAAATTATGCACGTTGATGCAAATAAAGCAGTCCCATAAAAGAGAACATTTTTGCATAGGAGCAATCAATGATTTTTAGATTTAATTATTAAATTTGATAATTGCATGAGTTTGCATAGATGCCGGAGCAATGAGTAATCATAGACTGTTTGGATTTCTTAGATATTTTGAAGGCAATTGATAAGGTTATATTTTTTTAATTAGGTAGATTCTTTCAAAAAAATAAGAATAAAAGATAAACAAATCAAGATACATAGAGCATATGATAATAAAGAACGTGTAAATGTTATATCAATAAGCAAAGACATCTTTTCAACAAAAAAAAAAAAAAAATACTATGTCAATTTCTTAGTATTCTTCAATTATGATAGTGGCTAAATTATTGGACATGAGAGATAAGCCCCCTAGTGTTAGTCATAGAAGTTGGTAAATACCTATATTCCCTTTTGACTTATCAGTGTTTAGAGATAATGAAAAAGGGTTCTACCTCCACAAACCATCCATTGTGAACGTCCTTTTCCTACTAGTGAAAATTAGATATTTGGAGAGTACAGTAGGTTCAATTTTTTGAACTAAACTATAAGTTAGAATTTTTAGCAACAACTAAACACATAGACGGATAAAGAAGCACTCACAAGTATCTGTACATGATTAGAAAACAACTCCAATCAGTAAATCAGTAACTGTGAAAATAATATTATTAAAACATGCTCGAATATGAGTAACTCCCTTTATATTTTCCATGCACCAATACATTATAAATTTCTAGGAAAACACGATCTCATCACATCTAAAAAATATGAGTAAGGAAATATATGGATATATCTATTTCATGTCAAAACCGATTTTATATTTGTACATTCAGCTCTTATAGCCAATCTGATTATCACTTCATCATGGTCTTTGTTTACTAACAAATGTAAATTTTCATTTAAATTACAAATGTAGTTGAAAATAATTGAATTTGGTTTGGGGCTAAGGCAAATTACGAAGGTCTCTTTTCCATCTTTTCTCTTCACTATTTGTGGCTCTATACCATTTTTTTCTTCATCTCTAATCAAGAGACAAAATTTGTAACCCTCCATCTCTTTATCATCTCTTCTCTAACTATTCACCAATTTCATTTCATTTTTATTTTTTTTTCAACAAATTTAATTCAAAATATTTTAATATTATAAAAATTGACAATATTGTTGAAAAATCAAATAAAAATTGACTTAATTCAAATCATAAAATTACATAATTCAAATCTTAAAATTACAATTTATCTTATGTGAATATTTCTAAAATCTAATGGCTCGTGCAAAATTAGCTACCACCACTATAGAGTTACGCAAGCAAAATGCTACGGGATATCAGCTATTGGTTGCCAAATCTCGTCCAAATGTGAGCGGCGGTATCACGCGTCGTTGCTTGAATTGCTAATTTCTCACACATTTGGGGCGGCGCACCCTAACGGGGGGAATGCTTGCGGTTGAGTTGCCGAGGGTTTTATTGTCAAACCTATTTTCTGCATCCGATCCTTCGTCTTCAATTATCATGTTTTGTATGATAATACACACATATTTGATGTCAGTGAGTTTTGCACAAACCAAGAACGACTCGGACATTGATGATTGCGAATCATGCTTGTAGAACCGCGAATTCTCTTTCAACATCTTTCCAAGCAACCTCTTGCCTCCGTGCCATCTGTTTGGGTTCTTGCGGCATGTTGAGCGTCTTCACGAAGGTCGGTCACCTCGGATACATACCATCGGCGAGATAGTATGTCCTGTTGTAGTGACGACCATTGGCAGTGAGGGTTACCTCCTATTCTCTAGCTCGTAAAATATTATTGAAGAGGTCGGATTGGTTGAGAACGTTGATATCGTTGTTTGAACGGCGACCGCCTCTAGGATGACCGTCGGGTGGGTGCATTTGTGGCCGTGTGTACGCCCCCTCCATGACGTTAGACAATTCATCCATTGTCAATGCATGCATATAACACTATCAGAGCATAATGGAAGGGCCCTCCCATTTCGCATCATCATTTGACTTAAGGGTATATCTCCCTGCAATGGAAGGGCCCTCCCATTCCATTTCATTTCCACATCATCACTGTTTTGTTTTATTTTTTGAGTGAATTACATATTTAGGACCTATATTTATCACGACGAATGTTTGTGGTCCCTATACTTGCAAAATATCATTTGCGGTCTCTATACTTGTACTTATGCACATTTTATGGTTCTTTTCACCTTTTTATCCTTTTTTGGACGAAAATACCCCCAAATGGCTAAAGGGAAAATTTGTACACTATTTTCTCTCTTTCCTCCTCCTTCTTTCTTTTTCCTTTGTCTATAATAAAATTAGAACTAAAATTATGGGTTTGTTATTCTTATTTCATTGTGTTCTATTAATTTTTTTGTGAAATTTAATCATATGATGATAAATTTTCCATTTTCACGTCATTTTCCTTCATCACACTAGAGTATTTGTGATTATGCTTCAAATTGGAGTATTATAATTAATGATCCCGTAAATAAAAGATTAGAAATTCGAATGACGAATTTCAACAAGTGAATATTCGTAAAGTGAGGAATAATAAGTGATAAATGGAATGGATGAAATTATGGTAATTTTGGTTGTGTATTTAGCAAGTGGGCGGCGCCCGCGACTTATGTGGGTTCTTTCATCAGAAATTTCTCTTCGCAATTCTAACAAAATAATGTAAACTAAACTTTTTAGCTGAACATTTGATTTGTCTTATTTCATTCTTCAAATATGTCTCATCTCAATTTTTCTTGTAATTATACAAGTCATTTACAGAAGAAAGAAAAAGGAGAGTAAATAGTAGTATATAATTTGCCCTTCATTTTATTTGGGGGTATGTTTGTCCTAAAAAATGTCAAAAAAAAAGAAAATAACCTTGAAACGTGCATAAATACAAGTATAGGTACCGCAAATGATATTTTGCAAGTATAGAGACCACAAAGGTGCGTCGTAATAAGTATAGGTCCTAAATATGTAATTCACTCTTATTTTTTAGCACTTCTATATTTAATATGTTATCAAATGAAATAAATTTAAATGCAAAAGTATTAATATGCAAAAATATTCATTGTATTACAATATTGAAAAAAAAATACAACAAGATGCAAATTTAAATAAAACTAGAGAGAGAAAAATTACTAAAAAAATGAGAGAAGAAAAAGATGATGGTGTAGGAAATAGAATGAAGGGAATGGGGTATTTATATTAGAAAATATGGGACCAGCCTAGGCCATTCCAATGGCCATATGGGAAGGGCCTTTGATAGGCCTTCTTCTTGCAATGGTTGGCCGATGGGGCCGATGGGGCCGATGGGGAAGGCGAGACATCGTCCAACCATTGCTAATGCTCTCAAGCATTCCGGGGAAACCGTGCACTACAAATGGCTCGCCCAGCTCCCCCGAGCCTAAACACCCGCAATGTGAGCTCACAGTGTCGAGCCCGAGCTGTGGTCAAGCCGTGTTACAAATGCTATAAAACTCTTATTTGTCACCACTAGTCCTGCCCCTTAGTATTGAATATGTGCATTGAGTAAGCCTAATTTATGAGCGTGCAGAATCCTATAAGTAAGAGAGCAAAGATAGTAATGTATGAGCCCTGAATTATGTTAAAAGATTGGAATCTTGGTACATGTATGTTATCTAGATATGGTTATCTGTGTTAGGAGTAGTATAATAAGGTGGTGTTCAGTTTTCTATATAAAATAATACCAAGTTATAATCTAGGATTGAATTGCGAGATTATTTTAGTCATAGGGTGTTAGCTATGATTATCCATCTACGATTGAGTTGGAGGACTAAATCTTATGAACCAAACACACTACTAATTAAATTCTCGGGATACAATCTTGCAAACCGAACACCCTTAAGCTCATTCATAGATTGTTGTATACAAAAACAAAATAAAACAATATCGATCCCTTTCTACAAATTCGAGTTTATCTTGTTTCCACCTTTTCATTTAGTTACATCAAAATTACCATCAATCATGGTCGCATATTTGCAGAAAGTATAACTTGAGATAATATGTCTATTTTATCCAAGGAAGTAAAATTTATTAATAACGTACGTTTATTAATAAACGTATGAAGGAATTAAGGATGCAAATTGCAAAGTATAAAACGCCAAAAATGTCATTTACTGGAGACAAATAGATGGATTATTATAGAAAAAAAATATAACTGGTTATACTTTTACTTATGTATGTAGTATTTCACTAAAGGCTTGCACTTTCAAATATAGATTTCTTATTACTATATTTCTTATAGAATGAGAAAGTAATAATATTTTATTACTACTTTTTAATTATACTAAAAAAATGTTATTTGTGGCAGCATGAACCACATTTTTACCTACCAATAAAACTCGTTAGTTAGTAATTCGTATATCTAATTAAACTATCATGAAAAAAAGAATTTTGTTGAACAAATAATCCAACTATTAAATACAATTCGATATACAATTCGGTGGAGTAGTATATAATATGAGATGGGAATCTAATACTCTAACCACTCAAAGATTACGTTTACCGGCGGCCATTTCATTAGACTCAACCAAAACGAGACTTACTTTTAAAACTAACCCCAATTATTCTAAATTGGGTGCCAAAGCCAAATCATAACTGTATTACAAAAGTAATCCATAAATTCATAACTAACGTTTCTATGGATTCTCAATTTGATAATTTAAGTAATTTGTTACGTGATCTTTTATAATAAACATACTTATCGAGGCGCGATCAGAATATATTTACCAAAGACTTGTACTCTCCAAAAATAATTACATATCTGTTTTCTCTTGATCAATCCTAGAACATCAATTAATATAGCATTTTTTATTATTAATTATGATGAGATGGAATTCAGGAGTAACATATTTGAGAGTGATTTTCCATCAAAAGTTGAAAAACAATTAATGTACTAGTTTTTTTGTATGTGAGTGTGTGTTTTACACATTTGGTATGGAGCACATAGTGAAAGTGAAAATCTAACTTATGTGCGTAAATAGGGGACCCATGTGAGGAGCAAATCGGAACACCATTCCGAAATTCGATCGTGCCCAAAAATATACTCCTATTTTATTAATCATTGCTTTCCCCACTAATCACCATTTCAACTATCTCATTAATTATTTCTTGATTCAACAAATCGCCCTTTTTCATTGCCTTACAGCGATTCTGCACCCCCGTTTTGTAACTCAATCAATGAGCACGTATCATATGGAGTACAGTATAGTAAGAAAACAAAAAACGAACGTGGTTTTATTTTTCATTATTAGAAAAAGAAATTACTAATAGTCATGTATATCTTTTATAATACGAGACCGAGATAAACATTTTGTCTTATTAACTAAACTTTTAACACTGAATTTATGATTCGCCAACTATCCCAATTGTTTCTTAACGCATGCTATTTTTACAAATTAACATCTCCAAATTCGAAATTTAATCAATTTTAATTTGTAGTATTATGATTTCACCTTGGGAAACAACAATTTTTGTGATGAATATAGTGAACTTGTTTTCAAGAAAATTATCACATGGTTTCTTACAAGAAAATTAAGCTCCAGACTAATATTTATTTTCTAAGTTCACGTAAAATTTAAGATAATTCAAAACTTTAACAAAATACTAACTAGAATTAAATTATAATCACAGCCCTAGTAATTACAAAATACTAACTAAACGAGCAAGGCTGCCGACAAAGCCCTAGTGAAAGGGCGTCAAATGCCATTTATTTTCCGTCTAACAAGGCTAATACTTTCAGCCCCATTATGCTACCCATTCACGCCACAGCATGCCTCCATGGTGGCGGCGGCCGCCACTATCGCTCCCCACACTTGCAAGTGGTGCCATAACGTTTCTCATGTCACCCGCAAAATATTATGCACAACAATTACACATTCCTCCCGCTCCTTTAAAATCAAATTTTGTAGATAGACACAAATTTTAATAGTAAAAATTGATAATGTAGAGGGAAAAAAGAGAAAAAAATAGTTAAAATAGTTCCAATAGATAATATTATCTACATCTTTAGTAATGTAATGTATGAAGAAAAACTTTATCTAAGTCAATATGAATTAGTTTTATTAGATTGACAAAAAATATAGTAAACATAGACTACTCCCTCTGTCTCACTATAAGAGAATTATTTTTCTTTTAAAATTCATTCTTCTACTTCTTTCTCTTTCATAATTTACTCTCTCCACTTTAACTCTTTAATATTAATTTCTTAAATCTCGTACCCAAAAGAAATGGCTCGCTGGGACGGAGAGAGTATTTTTCGAAACGGATGCAATATTTTATTTGTCTTATAGTACTATCTAATTTTGTTCATTGACCCCTATAATAAAAATCATAATTTCTTTGACATTAAAAGATATCTCATAAACATTTGTTATTTTCTTATGTAATACTTGTCATATCTTGGGGTTATGATCAATCTAATTATCAATCCCAAATTAAAACTAAATCTTAGCTATTGAATTATGAGATATATGGATTATATTTTAAATTAAAAAAATTATTAAATAAACTTAAAGGGTACTATTGTTAAAATTATCTTTAAATTTTGAATTCACGTAACTCTCTCCATTTATATTATTTTTTCGTGAAAAATATATCAAATTAAAAGTAATTTTATTAGGATTCTAACGAGATTTCAATTGCATATGTTTAGACGATGGTCAGATGATGAAATTTTTATTTCAATTTTCGTATATGTTGATAAACAAATTTTATATCATTAAATGCATGAAACAATCTCAATATCATGCATGAACAATATCAATATAACTATGTTGATATTTTTTGGCATTTATATTGATACTTTTAATATATTATGTTGATATAAAAAATTGTTAAATTTATTATGTTATAACAGATTGACTATTTTACCCTTTGTTGATATTTTATCTACTATTTATTCAAATATGTGATCTTTAATCTCATCCACTCATGTTAAGATCTAACAGTGTAGGATTAGTCTTAGTTGTGGATTGGATACTATATACTCCTTCCGTCCGCGAATAGGAGTCCTTTTTTTCCATTTTAGTCCGTCCGCGAATAAGAGTCCCGGTTCACTTTTACCATAAATGGTAATAGGATCTCACCTTCAACTAACTCATTCCACTCATATTTCATTTAAAACTAATATATATAAGTGGGACCCCTATTCCACTAACTTTTTTCCACCCACTTTTCTTAATATTTCTTAAAACCCGTGCCGCCCATGAATGAGACTCCTAATGGCGGACGGAGGGAGTACATTTAACATGACCCTCTCATTAATTGTTCAACTTTGCCTCTACACATGTTATAAGAGACAAAAAGGGAAAGGAGTAGAAAAAAGTTTTAAAATGTATTACACTATTTATTAAAATAAATGTAAAACTGAAATAAGACATTTAATATGGAACGTTCGAAAATGGAAAAGTGAAACACTTAATGGGGAATGGAGAGGAAATGTTTTTGTAATATTTCTGTTAATTCCTAAATTTTGTAAAATTCTGATTTTGAATATCAAATTTGAAAGCAGTCTTTAAACTAACAAACTACTAATTTATTCTAATTTTGTAACCAATCAAGATTTTATTGATGAAATAGTTGCATGACTTACTTATGTGATGTAAGGAACTAAGTAAAGAAATGAAACTTACCAGCTAATACAACCCAAAAGAAATAATAGGAAATACACTATAAATAAATTGATAATAATAATCAAACATAAACTAGAAAAACCGTAGTGCAGAGGAGTCGAGGAAGACCATTGTCCGCGAGACGGGTTATGCCTCGGTGGTGCTCTTAGATTAGGCATGTGATCTCCAAAGTTGATCCGACTTTGTCTTGTCCGTTGTTGCACCATAGATAGAACTCGCTGGCAAACTAGAGGAGGTAAGAGCAGAGTTTCGACAAGAAGAATGCAGCGAGAGAGAGCGCATATGCAATGCTGAGAATTGGTGAGAACAAAGCATGGATGGTTATCCTATCTATATGCCAAGCGTATTGAATGTGGAGCCTGGAAAGCAATATGTAAAGTTAACTCTGCTATCAATATTACAATGTAGTAATCAATGTTACAAGCTGATACGCTCGGATTTTGAACTATTTTAGGGCCCTTAATTGGTCTGTTTTTAGTGTCTAAATCGCAATTCATGTCCATATTTCACATATTTTATCTATTTTGGTATTTTGACATGTTTTTTAAAAGAATTGTGCATATTTGAGTCAAAAAGATAGGAAAGAGTCAAAGATGGAATTCGGGCGCGTTCAAGGCGCCTAGCAGCCCGCTGCGTGTGTCGCAGCGACCGCTATGCTTGAAGCGGTCCGCTCCGGAAAACTTGTGCTGAAAAGTCTGAAGACGCCCAGCGACCACTGGGACGTGTGCAGCGACCGCTCAAGAGAATCCCGTAGCCACTGGACTAATTTGCAGCAGTCGCTGCAGGACATGCAGCGACCGCTACCCAAATCCGCAGAGGCTTCGGACAAACGCACAGCGACCGCTGGCCAAGGCGCAGCGGCTCACTGCGAAAAGGCGGTGCACGAATTTAATCAGATTTTCTCCAGATTTTACCAAGATTAGCCAATCTTTTCCTTTCATCCATAAGATTCGACTTACTCCCTATATATACCCCCTTAAACCTCTTCATTCATACACACCTTTTACACTCTTTGCCTCACAATCCTAGAGAAAAAATATTTGAGAGTTCATCATTGTGCAAGAGGTTGAAGACGAAGTCAAGTGAAGATCAAGGCTACAGGATTCTACCTTTGGGTTTTATCACTTTAGTACTTATGTTTACATTGTTTTCCCTTCAAACTATGTTTTTAGATTATTCTATCATGTGTATACATAGGATTCTAGGGATGTGTTAGTAACTCTTTTTGGTTTATACAAATTCCGTGTTCTATTTAATATCCATTTTGTTTATACTTCTTTTCTTCCTTAAGTTGTTCCGTAATATTGCATGTTTGAAAGACACATTCGGTGTTGATCTGCTATAACTTGCTACGTAATCGTGAGAGGAGGTTGGCGAGTTAGATCCACTTAATAGACACTACAATTAGCTTCCCTTAAAACGGCACTGTTAATTGAGAGTGAGGTCTTAGGAGCTTCTAGGAGTTACGGATCTAGGATTGACAACCTAGTGTTAGTAATCTACGCTTGTACCGCATGGGCAGAACTTATGTGACTCGTCCTATCGAAGTATAGACTGTGCTAGGGTATTGTATTAGGAATTTGTATAACCATAGTTGTGAACGCACGTCCATGGAATTCTCTTATCTCATTAATTCGACCTCTAGTTTGTGCTGCATTCATCCGCTGTCTGTTTTCAATTTAATTGTTTTCACAAATTCTCTGGTTTTCCAAATAGTAAAAGAAGATTAGTAGAAGGTAGCCAATTGGTGATCTTATTCCCCGTGTTCGATAACCCGGTACTGACCTTTAGCTATACTAGATCTACTATGTATACTTGCAGGTATTTTTAGTGCTAATAACCAGTGCATCACAAGCGTTATTCATGGACGTGTGCCGAGACGTGTTCATATTATGAACCTAGACAGATGTGTCTCTCATGTAATTGTTCATTCGGGTGACGTACCTGGGAAACCCGATCAAGGTGCATACACGACTGTATAACTACATGTCCGAGCGCATATATTTATTTGCCACATTGTATTCGGCTACGTGTGCATATCAGAATCGGACTATAATATTGCAGTTTGGTCCATCTGTGGTCCAAAAGTTTTAAGTTGGGCTCGGATCAAGATATAAGGCCCAAAGCCAAGGCCCACGAACTTGTCACGGGGGAAAGAGAGTAGGCGAAGGGCATGCGGCAGTTGCACCGAATGCGTGTGGGATTTATTAGCACGATCCTTTACCTGTTCCTCCACGCTGTGCACCGAGACAATGACTTTAATACTCAAACACCTCTACTTCATCCATTCTTACACTTTGTTGTAGGTCTAGACACCCTTTGGATTCAAAAGTGTATTTTATGGAACGACTCCACTTCTCACTTAAATAGATAATTCTTTGTCGAGTATCTTGTCATACTCAATCTACTTGTGTTTTTTAGGAATCAATAAATGTTATAGACTTAACCTCTTCTCTATTAGACAAGTTTTCAACATTATATTGATCTCTACAGTATAGACATAAATAATTGTTTCACACAAACTCTCAAAGCTTAGTTTTTCCATTGAACTGAGTTTTTGGGTGTCACGACCGCACTTTGCTAAGGATAGCGAAAGCGGGTAAATCGCGACTAATGGGAGGGATTAAAGAAACGGGGAAAGAAAAGGGAAAAGAACTTTTGAATATGGCCGAAAGCAGTCGATCATATCATAGAATAGAAGCCAAATGTACCATTACATGGTCTTAGAACTAGCATAAACATTACATCAACAAATCAGAGTTCGAAGGTGAGATTCTAAGATGTCTCACTTCACAAAAGAGCAGCGGAATAAGTCCATACTAGACGACTTCGTGTATGAAGACACGAATCGTGAGAAAGATCCACTGGATTATTTAGTAGCATCGACTCCGATCATTTCTCCATCCTCTTGACGTTCAACCTGCACATTTATAAATACATGCAGGGCTGAGTACAGGAGTACTCAGTGGACACATGCCGAAAACAAAACATACAATATATAGTTGTCATCCATCCACAGTATCACACGGGGTTTTTCTTAAAAGGCCCGAGCATACTAAATTCTTTTGTGAGCTAAAAGTTCAATTGATCAATCTAAGTTCTTTTGGATCCTCGCCTTATCTGAGAATCGTGTACCGTGAAGGTGGCCACCTTCAGCGGACACATTGCCGGCCAACCGCTGATGGCTCACGGCTCACGTGCACGTTATTCCAAACAGGATTTGTGGTCCTATTGGGAACCGAATTCGTTAAACTCGGGCTGGCATCGCCAAAACCCGCGGGCTACAACCCCAACAGATAGGCCTCAAAACAAACATTTTATGGCATGACAACAACTTTAAAATAATCACTGCTTCATTTTGAGAAAAGAGATTTTTCTTAATTTCACAAGAATTTGCTTTATATCCACACTATAGTGCTGGATATTAAAAGAAAGCCCACCTGATATGCTTATGTCTCAACTCAAAAACTCGCTTTGGCCTCACTCGCCCTTATGCAATTTATCCCTTGAAAATAAATAGCGTAGCACGCTAATTAATACTTGAATTAATTCTCTTTAGAAAGAATGCATGCATCCTATTGGATAGCACCTATATCTCAGTCTCGTCTTATAGGATTTTTCTAAATCCTACCTCAACTTCACTACTCTGCAGAGTTTACTTATTCTCTTTATTAACTTTGGAGAAATTCTATTTTCTCTAAACGAATACTCGGCCCTTAATTACAAGAATATGAAATTCTTGGAAAGTCTCTTCTAAAATTCTTTTCTTCGGATTTTTCTTATGGCCGCCCATGGCGTCACGGGGCGACGCCGGTCGGCTTTCGTGTCTCCCACTCTACTACTTTATTTTCCCGGAATCTAAATAAATTATTTGGAGGTTAATTTATCAGCTTACGAGCTCCAACTCTATACTTTCCATCTTTGGAAACTTAGCAAATTACTCGGGAATTAATTAATTGAGCTCCAACTCAAGTCCTTAAATTAATCCCATCCAACTTCTCATAATTAAATCTTGGCCCAAACAATAATTAATTTATGTAGCCCAATTTTTAATCCTTAGAGATTCTCTAGGCCCAATCTAATTTAAATTAAGTCTACTAGCCTCCTTTTCCTTCCTTTAAAATTTCCAACGTCCAAATCTCTCTATCAATTAAAATGGCCCATCATCTCATACTCCACTACAGACCCATCGGTCTAACTCTCTCCATTCCCAATTCTCTTTCTCAATTCTCCAAATTAGGGATTTAGATTGAGAAGAAGCAGCGGCGGTTCTCCCTCCTTCCTCGCGACCTCTCCGGCGGATCGCTAGTGTTCGTCCACTCCTCCGCTGAATCTCCTTCTTTCCTTTTCTTTCTTTCTATTTATCTCAAAACCAATTTAAATTCCCAAATCGAAGAACACGGCGGCGTCTTCTCCCTGCGCCCGCCGCTACTCCGTTCGGCACTTCCTCTGCGTTGCCGGCAGTGCGCGGCACGCATCGCCACCGCCTCCTTCCCTTTCTTTCTCTCTCTCTCATCGCTGCTCCGTCGATCTCTCCGGGAGGCAGTACGCCCTTCGTCGAATGTTCTCCGTTTCACGCCCTCTGCTGAGCTCTTCCACCCTTGGCGAATCCGGCAGCAGAGAGGAGGCATCGCCTCCTTCTCCCTCTCTCAGCCGCGGCCTGCAGCTGCTCCGCAGAGCTCCTCGGAGTCCCGCCATCGCCGGTCAATTTTACACTTAAGCTAAGTCCTCTTTCCCCCTTTCCCTTAAACTTATTTCCTTGCCTTGCGATATTGATTTAGAACTATTTGGTAACTGGGAATTTGATTAAGTTGTTCTAATGTTGATCTTGAGAAATAGTTTGGCTACTGGAAAGAGTCCTTAATTTTTGGCCACTCTGCCATTATTCTTAGCTCCAAACCGAAATGTGAATTTTCTTGCTATTGATGTCTTAATGCATAGGAAGTCTACTGTGGTGATTCTATTCTTTGAAATGAGCCTTTAGATATCTATGCTACTGTTCCATACTTGATGTGAGGATCTTATGGAAATTTCTAAGTTCTTGTGTTATCTATTTGTTGTTCTACATGATGCAAAGGTTATTGGGTGTTGAGGTTGTTACCTCACTTTGATGAATCCTCTCGGATGGGACCGATGCCCTGCCTCAAACTCTCCTCCTTGCTCCTCCTCCCTTCCTTGCTATTCCTTGACTTATTTGGTGAAATTATAGTGTTGAGAATGAGGGGAGGAGAAGGAGATTGGGGTTGTTTATATAGTGCTCTATTCTTGGCTTTTTGTGCTTGAGACTTGGAGGCAAAGGCTCCTATTTTGGGGCTTCCAGCTCTACCTCTTTTGAGCTTCATGTTCATGTTATTCTTACTACTTTGGTGTATGTGTGGATGTCTCTCTCTTGGCTGTATCCTCAGCCTTGATCGATGGAAAACTAGAATCTTGCTCATGTCTATAATGGGCTTGTGTAGAGGCTCATTCTACTAAGCTCTCTTGTCTTGGTTCCTCTTTGATGCTAGTTGAGAATGTGCCAAAAATGGCTGACCTCAGGCTCTATACTGCAGCCTCTACCTTGCCTACTACTTCCCTTTCCTAATTGAGCTTGTGTCTCCCTTCCTCTTTATTTGTGAGTCATCTTCTAACCCCATTTTTGTGTTAATTTGCAGGTACCATAGCTGGAAATTTGGAGTCTTGTGGCTGAAGAAATCGAGAAGGGTGGGGGAAAGAAGAAGAGAGAATCTTATCCCTACTATGTCTGCATTCTCATTCTTACTCCTAGCTTGGAGCCAAAGTCTTAGGTCTTGAGACCATTAGGATAGTAGTAGCTGTCACTATTCATTCTTGTACCAAATAAAGATGAATGTACTTAAACACTTTATTCTCAATTACATCCCATGCATTTCTATTTCTCCAAGCATTTTCACATTTCTCTAATAAAAGTATTTTCTCCACTTTTATTCTTGAACTAAATTTTCTTGCACTTTATTAAGCTAATAAATCCGATTTATCTCGAAAGAAGGGAACGAAATTCCGGGGCGTCACATTCCACCCTCCTTATAAGAAATTTCGTCCCGAAATTTGTGCAGCTCTACTTGAAAAGTTCGGGGTAACGTTCCTTCATCTTATCCTCCTACTCCCACGTGGCTTCTTCTTGCCCGTGGTGCTCCCACAGTACTTTCACCGAAGTGATAGACTTATTCCTCAATTGCTGCACCTTCCTGTCCAAGATTGCCTTTGGCTTTTCCTCATAGCTCAGATCCGGATTTATTATCATGTCTTCTTGGTGAATCACATGTTTCGGATCGAACACATATTTTCTAAGCTGAGATACATGGAACACGTTGTGAATGTTTCCAAAGCTTGGCGGTAGCGCCAATCGATACGCTACTGGTCCTACCGCTTCCAAAATCTCATACGGTCCTATGTAGCGGGGTCGGAGTTTTCCCTTGACTCCATATCTGGTGATCCCCTTCGAGGGAGATACTTTCAAGAAAACCTTATCCTGCATAGGACTTCTGTCTGTCCTGAGCCTCTTTGATCCTCTCTCAGATTTTTCTGACAACTTCTATCATCTCTTCGACCGCATCTGTGCCCAGAATTTTCCTCTCACCAACCTCGTCCCAATAGAGGGGTGATCTACACTCTCTTCCGTACAGAGCTTCGTACGGAGCCATATCAATCGTTGCCTGGTAGCTATTGTTATAGGCAAACTCTATTTGTGGCAGTACTTGTTCCCAATTGCTCCCTCTATCGAGCACTACTGCCCTTAGCATGTCCTCTAATGTTTGAATCGTTCTCTCCGATTGTCCGTTGGTCTGTGGATGAAAAGCAGTACTAAAATTCAGCTGCGTCCCTAGCTCTTTCTGTAGGCTCTTCCAAAATCTGGACGTGAATTTAGCATCTCTGTCCGACGTGATCGTCGCTGGTATGCCGCGCAGGCGAATGATCTCCCTCATGTACAACTGGGCTAGCTTCTCTGACCCGTACGTGATAGGTATCGGTACAAAATGGGCGCTCTTAGTGAGACGATCCACTATCACCCAGATTGCAGTATTTCCTTTTTGAGATTTCGGCAATCCCATAACGAAATCCATAGCTATGTGTTCCCACTTCCACTCGGGAATTTCCAACGGCTGCAACTTCCCATAAGGTCGCTGGTGTAGTGCCTTCACTTGTTGACAGGCAAGACACCTCTCAACGAAAGATGCTACATCTCTCTCCATACCGTCCCACCAGAACTTCTTTTTCAAGTCCTGATACATCTTTGTACTCCCTGGGTGGGCGGTGTATGGAGTATCGTGCGCCTCGCTCATTATCTCGTTCCTGAGCTCTTCCTGGTTCGGCACACACAATCTCCCTTCGAATGTGAGGGTGTTATCTGCCTCCTCCTGGTAGTTCTTTTGTTTGCCCGTTCTCATTTTTAGGCGCAACTTCTCTAGAGTTTCGTCCCGTCTCTGGGCCTCGATGATTCTGCCTCTCAAATCGGGAATTACTACTAGAGTAGAAACTATGCCTTCTACCGTCTCTGGTGCTCGCACCATTTCTAAACTCATTCTATCGAATTCTCGCAGCAATTCTTCTTCCTGAGTGAACAGGACTGCACTTGGTGCTGAGTCTTCCGGCTCAACGCGTCTGCCACAACGTTGGCCTTGCCTGGGTGGTAATTTATGCCGCAGTCATAGTCTTTTACTAATTCGAGCCATCTCCTCTGTCGCATATTCAAGTCCTTTTGCTCGAAAAAGTATTTGAGACTCTTGTGGTCCGTGAAAATTTCACACCTAACTCCATATAGGTGGTGTCTCCAAATTTTAAAGGCGTGGACCACTGCCGCCAGTTCTAGGTCGTGTGTTGGATAGTTGAGCTCTTGTGGCCTGAGTTGTCGTTATGCATAAGCGATCACCTTCCCATTCTGCATCAACACACAACCAAGTCCGCTCTTGGAGGCATCCGTATACACAACGTAGTCCGTCCCTGGCTCTGGGACTGCTAGTACGGGTGCGCTGGTCAATTTCTCTTTTAACAGCTGAAAACTTGCCTCGCACTCAGGAGACCATGAGACTTTGGTTCCCTTCTTGAGTTGCTGAGTCATCGGCCGTGCAATCTTCGAGAATCCTTCAATGAATCTTCTATAGTAGCCGGCCAGTCCTAAGAAACTTCGGATCTCGTTGAGCGTAGTTGGTACCTTCCAATTTCGTACCGCCTCCACTTTTGCAGGGTCCACTCGGATCCCTTCCGCTGTCACAATATGTCCAAAAAAATTCACCTCATTGAGCCAAAATTCGCACTTGCTGAATTTGGCATACAACTTCTCTGCCCGAAGCGTCTCTAGAGCAGTCCTTAAATGCTCCTCATGTTCCTTCCTATTCTTAGAGTATACCAGCACATCGTCGATAAAGACTAGGACAAACTTGTCGAGGTAAGGATGAAAAACGCGGTTCATCAGGTCCATGAACACCGCCGGTGCATTCGTTAGTCCAAACGGCACCACTGTAAACTCATAGTGACCATATCTGGTTCGGAAGGCCGTCTTGGGCACATCCGCTGGTTTAATCTTCAGCTGGTGGTATCCCGATTTCAGATCCATCTTAGAAAATACGCTAGCCCCTTTGAGCTGGTCAAACAAATCGTTGATCCTGGGTAAGGGATACTTGTTCTTGAGAGTCCACACACATCCTCATGGTCCCATCTTTCTTCTTGACGAACTGTACAGGTGCTCCCCATGGCGAGACGCTGGGTCTGATGAATCCCAGGTCCAGGAGTTCTTGCAGTTGTACCTTCAGTTCATCCAGTTCTTTTGGGGCCATTCGGTATGGTGCCTTTGATACTGGAGCAGATCCTGGTTCTAGATCTATAGTGAACTCCACTTGCCTGTCTGGCGGCAAACCCGGTAGTGTGTCAGGAAACACATCCGGAAATTCACGAGCGATGTCGACCTCTTCCAATTTCCTTTCGTCTTTCTCCTCTTTGTTCAAGTAGACAAGGTATGCGGGGCATCCTTTTCCCATCAGCTTGTTGGCTTGCAACATCGAGATTACAGATTTTCGCGTTCCTAAAGAAATTTCGTGCAAGTGTGTAGCTTCACCTTCGGGGTTTCCAAACGAAATTCGTCTCTCTTTGCAAAGGATCGTGGCATGGTTTTCAGCCAGCCAGTCCATTCCTAGTATTATGTCCACATCCCACATGATCATAACACTCAAGTCGTTCACTACAATCTTAAGTTCACCCAGAGTGATTTCTAAGTTCGAGCAAGTACGAGAAATCTCTATACGACCTCCTACTGGGGAAACTACTTCCATTCTATGTTTTGAGTCCTTAGTAGCGAGTTTCAAAGTAGTCACGCAGTTTGCAGAAATAAACGAATGCGAGGCACCAGTATCAAATAGAAGCATAAAAGGGGTATCGAAGAGCTTACCCATGCCCGCCAAGTTTCCCTGGTTCACCTCTGGCTGCTTCTGCCTCATTGCATAAGCTCGAGCCTGTGATGGGAGTTTTGGCCTCTGCTGCTGATTCCTCGGTGCCTGTCGTGGATTTGCTCCAGGTTGAACATTCATTGCGCGTAGTTGTAGGCGCTGAGCTGACGGGTGAGATTTTGCTCCCGTCCCTGAAGTCTTGTTTGGGCAATATTTGGCAAAGTGCCCAGTCTTCCCGCAGTTGAAGCAACCATCATTCCCTGACTTGCAGATGCCGCTGTGCAGTCTGTTGCATTTGGGGCATAAGTTGGACTTTGGGGTATTCCCCTTGAATGACCCAGGGGTAGTTTGATATCCGCCACCTTGTGGCTTGCTCGGTCCATATCCTCCCCGCTTAGGCTCAGATTGGGCCTGCGGTCCTTCCCATTTCCTCTTGTCCCTGGATGCTTGGGACTGAGTTGGGGGTGGAGCATGATTCACAGCTGACCCGGTTTTCTCTCCCGGCATAGCTGCCTCAATGTCCAGTGCTCGTCCTAGAGCTTCAGTGTAGGACAGTCCTTCATGACTGGCCAGAGTCATCCTTATCTCGTACCTCAGACCGGTACAGAATTTCTCGGCCATCTTTTGGTCGGTGTCCACCTGATCTGGTGCGTACCGAGCCATCTCACAGAACATACGATCATAATCAGTCACTGACATCCGTCCTTGTTTCAGATGGTAGAATTCTACCTCCTTCTTCTTCCGGTAGCTCTTAGGGATGTACTTGCCATAGACCTCAGCTTTAAATTCCTCCCAAGTCATCTCCCTGAGCTGCTCCGGAGTCATGGTCTTCTTCCTTGCTTCCCACCAGAAGTCCGCGGGTCCAATCAGTTGAAAGGTCACGCAAGATAGACGCTCTTGGTCTGTGCAGTGCAAAAAGTTGAATGTGAACTCTAGTGCGCGTATCCACGTTTCAGCAACAGTTGGGTCTCCTAACCCATTGAACACTGGTGGATTCTGTCTCAGAAACATCTCCTCGACCCTACGGTCCTGTGGCTGGGGTGATGGTGGGGGTGGTGAAGGTGGTGGAACAGGCGATGGGGGTGGTGTTACTTCATACCAGTCTCCTTGTACTTTCTCCAAGATAGGGAGTTCCCTTCGGCCTCAACCTCGGCCTCTCCCACGTCCTCGGCCTCGTGGCCCATCAGCTCTCCTTGGAGGCATCCTAATAGTTCGTGCAATTACTCATTAAGTACTATCAAAATATTGAGGACAAAACATAACAACTTAATCATAGAAGCGAACACGACTTTTCCAAGATAACGAATTTTCCATAAAAACCGTCAGATCAGTACATCGTCAAAGGGATAAAAGAGTCAGCCTCGAAAGGAATTTTTACAAAAGATGAATCCTAAAACGTACACCCAAGTACGTATTGTGAAGCCCCGATACTGCGGAACATCACTAAAGTACTTAGCCACTGCCCTCCTAACATCCTAGGTCTTATGTGCTAACAAAATGTGATCTACTGAGAGTCCTAGAAAAAAAAGAACAACTACATCAGAGCGCCATCATACTAGGACGTTTCTAATGGTACAACCTCCCTACTGATCCTCAGTACCAAACCCACTTCCCGGAAGCAGTGTAGTAGCCGCAGTCCCAGGCCTCCTCGCTGTCACTGTCCTGTGGGCGCTCCTCTTTTGGCCCCTGCTCCTCATCGCTGTCAACAAGTATAGGATTATTCTCATCCTCTCCGCAAGCCCAGTCCCACATGAGATGCGGGTCCTCCTTGTTCTCCTCGGTGGGGGCTGGGGGTGCGGCCTCAACTCCAGTCTCCCTAAGGTTCGGCCATATGGCGTCCACTGGCACCATACGCCTCCCCATGTCTGGGTAATCGGCCTCAGCTGCCGAGTGAGAGCGTGAGTAGTTGCTCGGGACCGCGATGGCCTGCAGACTAGAGCTCCTAACTGGAGCGACCTCGGGTAGCTCCTCCTCATCCTCCTCAGAATCGGGGACAGGGGCTTTCCCCTTCCGGGCAGCCTCCTGTGCCCTATGCTCTATCTCCGGGAGGGATACGGGATCCTGTGAAGACGGTGGCTGCGCTGGTGGTGCTCTGCGCAAAGTGGGAGTCCTACTCCCTGCCGGTGGGCGGGATGGCCCTGCTTCGGACCCCCACTGACTGGGATGTCCTGGCGCCATTGGTGCCGGAGGGTCCTGGACCTCGGACACTGGCAAATCAGTCATCGGTGGCGGGAGAGACCCGTGGCACACGAAACGAGTGAATACTGCTGACAGGAATCTGGGGAAATCTCCCACTAGGTCGTATGCAGGATAAGTAGGGACGACGTACTCTTTGGCCTCCATAGTGGCCCACTCTCTCCATCCGTCGGGGAGCAAGCTCAGTAGACGGGCTATGCCGTCGTATCCAGTGACGTTGCCATGGAAGGCCGCATCCCACCATAGGCGCTGAAAATGCGCTAGAAACTCCCCCAGTGAGTCACCATGACACCTCCGGTAAGTCTGGTAAGCTCGCACATACTCTGCGGGGCTAGCACCCCTCCTGACCCGCTTCCATGCGGTAAAACGTCGACGAGCCATCTACACAAGGTATATCACGAGTCAAAAGTAGTACTCGCAGGGAAAACATAGCGTAAAAGCGATGCATGAGAGTCTAAGTCAAAGGAATCCTCAACTAGAGCCACTATACTGTGTGATCTAAAGTCAACAAACTTAGTTCACACCTCAAATCTAACGTTTCTAAAGGGTCTCGGGAAACGTGATGGAATCGATACTCTCTTTCGGGTCTAGTCGAGTGGCATAGCCACAGTGAGGATCTATCTTGTGCTATTCCCTTATAGCATCGTTCCTCATTTCCATTTTCAACATTTGCCCCTCTTATGCTGTCGTGCACTGGGCGTCGGCTCTTCTCGTGTAAAAAGTCGTGTCACCGCAGATCACGCTTTCGTGCCTAACTCTGTCTAGCATCGTCTCAAAATTGTTGCTTAGGAAAGCAATTATAGGATTTATAGTTCATCCTTTGTAGTCTCAATTTGAGCTACATTCTTCTAGGAAACTCTTTTTCACACTATGTTCTTTTATTCTCGACTGGGAATATCTCTGGTCACACTTGCATCGGTTATCTCAAAATTCCACTTCTTTACTTCCAACTTGGTTAAACGTCATGGAGATGATCGAGTCGATTACTTGGAATGATCTAGTGAACAAGTCTAGATCTTGAGTGAAGAAAGTTTGGATCTCAGAGCAGGAAGGAAACTGAGGCTCTGATACCACTCTGTCACGACCGCACTTTGCTAAGGATAGCGAAAGCGGGCAAATCGCGACTAATGGGAGGGATTAAAGAAACGGGGAAAGAAAAGGGAAAAGAACTTGTGAATATGGCCGAAGGCCAAGTCGATCATATCATAGAATAGAAGCCAAATGTACCATTACATGGTCTTAGAACTAGCATAAACATTACATCAACAAATCAGAGTTCGAAGGTGAGATTCTAAGATGTCTCACTTCACAAAAGAGCAGCGGAATAAGTCCATACTAGACGACTTCGTGTATGAAGACACGAATCGTGAGAAAGATCCACTGGATTATTTAGTAGCATCGACTCCGATCATTTCTCCATCCTCTTGACGTTCAACCTGCACATTTATAAATACATGCAGGGCTGAGTACAGGAGTACTCAGTGGACACATGCCGAAAACAAAACATACAATATATAGTTGTCATCCATCCACAGTATCACACGGGGGTTTTCTTAAAAGGCCTGAGCATACTAAATTCTTTTGTGAGCTAAAAGTTCGATTGATCAATCTAAGTTCTTTTGGATCCTCGCCTTATCTGAGAATCGTGTACCGTGAAGGTGGCCACCTTCAGCGGACACATCGCCGGCCAAACGCTGATGACTCACGGCTCGCGTGCACGTTATTCCGAACAGGATTTGTGGTCCTATTGGGAACCGAATTCGTTAAACTCGGGCTGGCATCGCCAAAACCCGCGGGCTATAACCCCAACAGATAGGCCTCAAAACAAACATTTTATGGCATGACAACAACTTTAAAATAATCACTGCTTCATTTTTAGAAAAGAGATTTTTCTTAATTTCACAAGAATTTGCTTTATATCCACACTATAGTGCTGGATATTAAAAGAAAGCCCACCTGATATGCTTATGTCTCAACTCAATAACTCGCTTTGGCCTCACTCGCCCTTATGCAATTTATCCCTTGAAAATAAATAGCGTAGCACGCTAATTAATACTTGAATTAATTCTCTTTAGAAAGAATGCATGCATCCTATTGGATAGCACCTATATCTCAGTCTTGTCTTATAGGATTTTTCTAAATCCTACCTCAACTTCACTACTCTGCAGAGTTTACTTATTCTCTTTATTAACTTTGGAGAAATTCTATTTTCTTTAAACGAATACTCGGCCCTTAATTACAAGAATAGGAAATTCTTGGAAAGTCTCTTCTAAAATTCTTTTCTTCGGATTTTTCTTATGGCCGCCCATGGCGTCGCGGGGCGACGCCGGTCGGCTTTCGCGTCTCCCACTCTACTACTTTATTTTCCCGGAATCTAAATAAATTATTCGGAGGTTAATTTATCAGCTTTCGAGCTCCAACTCTATACTTTCCATCTTTGGAAACTTAGCAAATTACTCGGTAATTAATTAATTGAGCTCCAACTCAAGTCCTTAAATTAATCCCATCCAACTTCTCATAATTAAATCTTGGCCCAAAAAATAATTAATTTATGTAGCCCAATTTTAAATCCTTAGAGATTCTCTCGGCCTAATCTAATTTAAATTAAGTCTACTAGCCTCCTTTTCCTTCCTTTAAAATTTCCAACGTCCAAATCTCTCTATCAATTAAAATGGCCCATCATCTCATACTCCACTACAGACCCATCGGTCTAACTCTCTCCATTCCCAATTCTCTTTCTCAATTCTCCAAATTAGGGATTTAGATTGAGAAGAAGCAGCGGCGGTTCTCCCTCCTTCCTCGCGACCTCTCCGGCGGATCGCCAGAGTTCGTCCACTCCTCCGCTGAATCTCCTTCTTTCCTTTTCTTTCTTTCTATTTATCTCAAAACCAATTTAAATTCCCAAATCGAAGAACATGGCGGCGTCTTCTCCCTGCGCCCGCCGCTGCTCCGTTCGGCACTTCCTCTGCGTTGCCGGCAGCGCGCGGCACGCATCGCCACCGCCTCCTTCCCTTTCTCTCTCTCTCTCTCATCGCTGCTCCGTCGATCTCTCCGGGAGGCAGTACGCCCTTCGTCGAATGTTCTCCGTTTCACGCCCTCTGCTGAGCTCTTCCACCCTTGGCGAATCCGGCAGCAGAGAGGAGGCATCGCCTCCTTCTCCCTCTCTCAGCCGCGGCCTGCAGCTGCTCCGCAGAGCTCCTCGGAGTCCCGCCGTCGCCGGTCAATTTTACACTTAAGCTAAGTCCTCTTTCCCCCTTTCCCTTAAACTTATTTCCTTGCTTTGCGATATTGATTTAGAACTATTTGGTAACTGGGAATTTGATTAAGTTGTTCTAATGTTGATCTTGAGAAATAGTTTGGCTACTGGAAAGAGTCCTTAATTTTTGGCCACTCTGCCATTATTCTTAGCTCCAAACCGAAATGTGAATTTTCTTGCTATTGATGTCTTAATGCATAGGAAGTCTACTGTGGTGATTCTATTCTTTGAAATGAGCCTTTAGATATCTATGCTACTGTTCCATACTTGATGTGAGGATCTTATGGAAATTTCTAAGTTCTTGTGTTATCTATTTGTTGTTCTACATGATGCAAAGGTTATTGGGTGTTGAGGTTGTTACCTCACTTTGATGAATCCTCTCGGATGGGACCGATGCCCTGCCTCAAACTCTCCTCCTTGCTCCTCCTCCCTTCCTTGCTATTCCTTGACTTATTTGGTGAAATTATAGTGTTGAGAATGAGGGGAGGAGAAGGAGATTGGGGTTGTTTATATAGTGCTCTATTCTTGGCTTTTTGTGCTTGAGACTTGGAGGCAAAGGCTCCTATTTTGGGGCTTCCAGCTCTACCTCTTTTGAGCTTCATGTTCATGTTATTCTTACTACTTTGGTGTATGTGTGGATGTCTCTCTCTTGGCTGTATCCTCAGCCTTGATCGATGGAAAACTAGAATCTTGCTCATGTCTATAATGGGCTTGTGTAGAGGCTCATTCTACTAAGCTCTCTTGTCTTGGTTCCTCTTTGATGCTAGTTGAGAATGTGCCAAAAATGGCTGACCTCAGGCTCTATACTGCAGCCTCTACCTTGCCTACTACTTCCCTTTCCTAATTGAGCTTGTGTCTCCCTTCCTCTTTATTTGTGAGTCATCTTCTAACCCCATTTTTGTGTTAATTTGCAGGTACCATAGCTGGAAATTTGGAGTCTTGTGGCTGAAGAAGAGAGAATCTTATCCCTACTATGTCTGCATTCTCATTCTTACTCCTAGCTTGGAGCCAAAGTCTTAGGTCTTGAGACCATTAGGATAGTAGTAGCTGTCACTATTCATTCTTGTACCAAATAAAGATGAATGTACTTAAATACTTTATTCTCAATTACATCCCATGCATTTCTATTTCTCCAAGCATTTTCACATTTCTCTAATAAAAGTATTTTCTCCACTTTTATTCTTGAACTAAATTTTCTTGCACTTTATTTCCTCCAATGAGAATACTTAAATTACTCCAAAGTCGAAATACAACGAGGAATGTACGATTACAAATCTTCTAAATGAAATTAATTAAGCTAATAAATCCGATTTATCTCGAAAGAAGGGAACGAAATTCTGGGGCGTCACATTGGAATCCCCAGTCTTCATAGTTTGGTAACCACTATGACAATTATTTAAGCCATAGATTTCAAACTCATTTCCTTTACCAAGTTATTTACTTAATCTCTGTTTAACCCCTTGGTTAACGAATTCTCTAGATTATCCAATGGCTTCATATAATCAATTGAATTAATCTTTGTTGTGATCAATATATCAAGGTATCATGTTATCGACGAATATATTGAGACTTACCATTGTAAAGACACTTTTTGCGCTTTCATAGCAGTTTCATTATCAAAGTGAATCAACACTGAAAGCCCTGACTCGCCTAAATTTGTGTATCTATATTCCACAAATGTACGGAGTTATCGTAGTAAAGGAAAGCTAGAGTATCGTATCCACAATGACGAAAAAGCACTTGAGTATGTCAAAATGTTACCATTTACAGCAGCTTCATTATCACAATGAATCAACACTGGAAGCACTAACTCGCCTAAATTTTTGCATCTATAGTCCATAAAAGTACGGAGTTATCGTAGTAAAGGAAAGCTAGAGTATCGTATCCACAATGACGAAAAAGCACTTGAGTATCTCGAATTGTTACTGTTCACTATCTAGACTATGAAAAAGGGGTTTGTTTTCTGAGGCCTAAAATTACTAATTAAACAATGAAAGTAAACAAAACAAAAGAAAAATTGTTTGTTGATGCAACTACAAAGTCTTAGTCTAGATTCAATTTATTAAGCCCTCTCTCAAGTGCACTTACCCAGTATATTACTCCCTCCGTCCTTAAAAAATTAGTGTTACCATTTCGGGTCGTCCCCCAAAATTAGACCAAGTCTAAATATGGAAAGTTGTTAACCATTTACACACCACTAATAATGTTGACCTTATAATTCACTAACAATACTTTCACTACATTTTCCCTATCTCTCTTTTACTTTTTTTCATCCCTCTCTTACTTTACTAATTGCACATTAAAACCCGTGTCATTTACGAGTTTGTTGATTTTTTGCAAACGGACAGTAGATTCTAAAAATCAGTCTTCTTCCAATATGTAGAATAAAACTCCTTTGGTTAATAGACCTAAGCCCTCACAAAGAATCCCCTCTCTCGAGTGCAGATAATCTACGTGGTGGTCGTTCTCTTTACCATGTAAAGCTAACTATCTCTTGATTAATTTAGCTAAACGAATATAGTTCTCAAGTTGATCGGTCAAAGGAACAATAAAAGCACAAGAATAATAAAAATAATCACAAGAGCGAGGTAAAAAGGTCCAATTGCATAATTCTAAACATAAACTTGCACTCTTCACCAAAAACCCTTCAAAAGTATTTAGCTACTCATGTTCATAACTATTCTAGCAAAATATTCGGTAGATTACAAATAAATTAGGGTTTTTGGCTTTTTAAACCAAAACCTTTCCCCGAATTCCGGTTTTTCCCATGAACTATGAGATTTGTTTTTAAAACCACGAACTTTCATTTCGTTAGGATTTTCCCCTGGCGGGTCAACGACGAAACCCGGGTTGTCTACATGTCAATTTTAATCATATTTGTCACTAAATTGATTACTTAGTACTATTTGGCACAATAATACATACAGTCACAATTATTACATAACAAATGACAATTTTTGAATAAACAAAACACAACTTTAACATTTTGAATTACGCTATTCGGGTCGAAAATGTGCAATTCAGGTCGGAAAATCCTAACGAAATGAAAGTTCATGGTTTTAAAAACAAATCTCATAGTTCATGGGAAAAACCGGAATTCGGAGAAAGGTTTTGGTTTAAAAAGCCAAAAAGCCAATAAATTATTAATAACGAGAAGATGAATGCTAAAGAGAAGAGTTGTGCGGATGGGAGTTGATGCAAAATGATGCAGAAACTTATGAGAATGACTGAACTGGTAGATAAAGAACTCAACAAATTAAGAACTTCAGAATATAAAAACTCAATGTAAAATTAATAATCAAAGTTTGTCCTTTTAGTTCAACAATGAGGCCTTTATACCAAAAGGAAATCTTAAACTTATGGAAAATAAACCTAGAAGGAAATAACTAAAAGGAAATAAACAAAAAAGAAAAAACATAATTTAGTAGAAGGAAAAACAATTCCTCCTGATATTTTTCTATCTACTAATTCTATAAACTAGGAAATAAATAAAACCTAAAATATAACTTTCTTAGCCTCCAAGTCTTGTCTCTATAACTGCATCATACTCCCTTTCTTGAAAAAGACTCGTCCTCAAGTCTGCTTTATTGAAATAGCATCTTAACCCAATCAAAAGTTCTCCGACTACAACAGTCATCACGCCATTTGGTTCAACCATCACTGCAACATTCTCATCATACTCGAGATCCTTGCCCCATCTTTCTAGTCTCCCTTGAAGCATTACATCCAAGTGAGTATGAGGCATAAGATACAGATAATCCAAACTGCCCAGCTGATTTTGAGATTCAATATGAATCCAATTTAACCAATAACCACCAAACTAGTTCCCATCACCTGCCTGATGAATAATAAGGGGGGAAAATGCAGCAATATGCAATGATGCTTTCAAGACAGCAGATTCCCTACTAGCGTGATCTGATATTTGATGATCCCTAACCAATGTTACATGCACCAAAGTTTGAGCTGAATTTGCAGCATATATGTTTGTCCATGAACACGGAGGACCATGAACATGTGAGCCAAAAGGGGCTTCCGCTGGAAAGTTAAGCAGCAAAACCATCGAATAGGGAACAGAAACGTCAATAACCATCTCATCATATATGGGCTTATCATACACCAACATCGACAATATATCCTCGTCGTATACGAGCTTGTCATACACTGACATCGACAATATATCCTCGTCGTATACGGGCTTATCATGTACCGGCATCGACAATATTTTGTACTTACTATTCTTTGGTGCTTCGGGAAGCTCATAGAATATATCCTCATTATATACAGGCGTATCATACATCGACATCGAGTATATATCCTCGTTGTATACAGGTGTATCATACACCGGCATCAAAAATATATTTCTTTTACTATTCTTCGATGGTTCATCCGCATTAGATGACGTGAAGACGTCACTGAATAATGGATCATCCACCGAACGACGCTCTGGCGCATTAGACCTCATCAGGTTAGATTTCCGCCGACGCTCATCTAGTCGCGCCAATTGCGCTGTAGGTCTCGAACCTGTTGTTGCAAATTCTCAATGTCGCACTGGAGGTCTCGAACATGTTGTCTTTGATCATTGTTCTCGATGTTGCGTAGATCACGTTGTCGTGCAGATCAGGCTGTCGTGCAGCCTCTACGTTTGGGAGATTTCCATGTCCCCCACCACGACTGCCGCCACGAGCGTCACCACATCTGCCGCCATGTCTACGTTCAGCCAATGATAATCAACCTGGATCGTGACACCAAATGATGCAGAAACGTATGAGAATAATTGAAATGGTAGTTAAAGAACTCAATGTAAAATTAATAATCAAAGTCTGTCTTTTTAATTCAACAATGAGGCCTTTATATAGTCAAAAGGAAATCCTAAAGTTATGGAAAATAAAACTAAAAGGAAATAACTAAAAGGAAATAAAATAAAAAGGAAAACCTAATTTAGTAGAAGGAAAAACAATTCCTCAAAATATTTTTCCATCTACTAATTCTATTAACTAGGAAATAAATAAAACCTAAAATTTAACTTTCTTAGCCTACATGTCTTGTCTTCTATAACTGCATTAGAAGCCAACTTGGTGATCAAAGTCTTCCAGATGTCTTCCTCTTGCTTTTGATGAAAATATGATGTTTGTGACGTGAATGGTTGTGTTTGGAGTTGTGTTTGTGGCCCTTTTATTCGTACGTTTCCAAATCCTTCTCGCATTCGTCCCAGCGAATCGCTGAGTCACCATTCAGTGAGTCTCTGGGTGGTCTCCGGAAAAAAGCATGTTCCAGTGAGTCACTGGCTAAGCTTTGAAATTTTTGTCGGTTACGGAGTGTCGCTGAGACATTTATGTCCTCAATTTCGTTCCAAGCTCTTTTATACGCCATTCTTCGGTAATTATTTATTCTTCTTCTACACAACTTCACAAAATTATAAAATTACCAAATAATCTAGAATAGGAGATAATCATGCCCTTTTATGGCCAAATATCAATCAAAATGTTTTGAATTTGCATTACTTTTTTCTTTTTCCACTGTCCAGTTACAAATAATGATCCAGTCTTCACGCTTTTAATTAAGTATATTAGATTGTTCCTCCCCATTCAATTTGCCAACAAAGTTTAACAAAGGAAAAGGATTTCAATAAGTAATTAACTTATGGGACCTAAGCGCCGCTCACACGGCATAAGGAGCCGTAAAGAAACGATTGTAAATTGTGAGCCGAGTCTGAAGTGGGCCTCTCTGGCTTTATTCCGCGCGTGTTCTGTGTTTTTAATGTGAAAGCGACTGCACTCACTCACTGCTCGATCCACTTTCTCAGCTCAAGCTAATTAACTAATTAATTCCGACGAACCGGAACTTGTTTCTATGCTTAAGCTCTAAACCAAAATTAACAGTTAAATTATGATTTTTCTATCGTTATAACTTGTCCAATAAGAGTGTCTAAACCGAAAAATCATTGATACTGAAATTAATTAACTCATGTAACAATTTAAGGCATGATTACAAATTATTTTACATGGATAGTATAAATGTTATATCATGTGTATGTAATGAGAATATGGTTTAATTTGCGGTGTTGTGGAGCTGAAAGTTTCGGCAGCATGAAAATAATATGTTTAAAAAAAGGATTAAACAAGGCCTACACGTTATAAATTACTTCCGTCCCATTAAAAATGACCCATTTTCTTTTTCAGTTTATCCTACTCAAGATGATCCATTACTAAAAATGAACACACATTTTATCTCTACTTTATTCATCCTCTCTTACTTTACTCTTTCTATTCACACACGAAATAAAGCTACATAAAATCCCGTGCCGCCCAAGGAAGGGATCATCTTCCTTGGGACGGAGGGAGTACATTTTTTGAGGTTTTTCCTTTTTTCTCCCACCTTTTTTTTAAGGAATAAGTAGATATATGAATTGATTATCAAGCACTGAAAATATAATATAATGAATTATTGATTTTAGAAACTTGTAAATCAATTTACTGAAACACGAACTTGGTCACAAAATTGGAAATACCCTAAAAATACAATTATTTTAGGGAATTTGTTCCTAAATGTGTGAACATATGGAATTGGTGATTCATGTGTATTTGTTAAGGAGTGCTTATTATATGTAGCAGTCTAAATTGGTTGGCTGAAGTTTAAGAATGATTAATTTGTTTACGACTTGAGCCTTAAGATTCTCTTTTATCACAATCTAATCTTTGCACGCATGAAACGCAAAAGGAAGACGTGCTCCATATTTCTTGAGGAAGCAACAAAGGTAGGTGAATGGTAAATGCATTATTATCAACGATTATATAATGAATAAAGAAGAAAGAACTAATTGAGCGGAAAAAAAGCCTTCATTATTATTATTATTATTATTATTATTATTATTATTATTATTATTATTATTATTATTATTATTATTATTATTATTATCTATTGTACATTATCATATTACACAGTGGAATTTCACATATGAGTTTTTGTTTTAGGAAACTAATAATGCCTTGAAACTTTAATTTACTTGAGAATCATTTGTCAAGTTCAATCATAATATGTTCTTCAAAAGTAATTTCAATATACATACCTACTTTTGACAATGAACTCATTCCGTGTCAAGTTGTATCCCATGTTTTGATGCACATGGTATTATTATCAATCATAGCACGTATCACGATTCACATGATATATTTTATGCAAAATTTGTATTCAGTTGTTACAAATTATTTTTAATAATAATAATAAAGAGTGTAGACTGTAGAGTTTCACACGGAAAAAGGCAGAAAAGAAACAGAGAAGAATTCAATAAATATTTTAATGATTATATATATGAGCTGCTTTAGTAGTGGCAGAAAGTCATATCTATTCGCTTTTCATTACTCACTCCCCTCTACTCTGTAATTAAGATCTTTCCTCTCTCTTAGATTCTGAAGTATAAAAGAAAGGAAAAAAGAAGAAGTTTGGTGCTTTTTGAGATAGTTTCGATCTGATCGCAGGGAAAACGGTAAGTGAGCCGTTTTTCATTCATTATATTTTGTTTTGTTTACAAGTTGGGATGTGATTGTGATCTGAATTGGCAGAGTAGAGAGAATGTCGACGCAGAGGCAAGCAGAGGAAGCTATTGTCTCGAGCGGGGGGAAGGAGGAGGAGGAAGAGGACAAGGAAGAAGATCATTCTTTCAGTATGAGTAACTTGCTCTGGCACGGCGGATCCGCTTGGGACGCCTGGTTCAGCTGCTCTTCCAATCAAGTAAGTAGTAGTAGTGAATTCTCTAAAAAAGTAGTAAGGAGTTTGAATGTGAATGGTATTATTGGTGGTGATAGGTTGCGCAAGTGCTGCTGACACTCCCATACTCATTTTCCCAGCTTGGGATGGTGTCTGGTATAGTGTTTCAAATATTCTACGGTTTGGTGGGAAGCTGGACTGCTTATCTGATCAGCGTTTTGTACATGGAGTACAGAAGCCGGAAGGAAAAAGAAGGTGTGAGCTTCAAAAACCATGTGATTCAGTGGTTTGAAGTTCTGGATGGATTACTTGGTCCTTACTGGAAAGCAATGGGTTTGGCTTTCAACTGCACTTTCCTTTTATTCGGATCTGTCATCCAGCTTATAGCCTGTGCTAGGTACTACTACTATTTTCAAAAATTAAATTTTTCAAAAATTAAATTTAACATGTTTTGTTACAGCAACATATACTACATCAATGATCATTTGGACAAGAGAACATGGACTTACATATTTGGAGCTTGCTGTGCAACCACTGTTTTCATTCCATCATTCCACAACTACAGAATTTGGTCTTTTTTAGGTCTCGGGATGACCACTTATACCGCTTGGTACTTAACTGCCGCCTCACTCGCTCATGGCCAGGTAATCTAATCAATTTTTATCTACTACTACTACTACTACTACTAAATAATTTTATATTAATAGGTTGCAGATGTACAACACACTGGCCCAAAAAAGCTGGTGCTCTACTTCACCGGCGCCACCAATATACTCTATACTTTTGGAGGGCATGCTGTTACAGTGTAAGCTTTTTCTTGCTATACTATATATCATCTCATCTTCTTCTTCCTCACCAGCTTTTTGCTGGTAATCTCCGGGGCTGTGAAAACAGAGTACAAATACAATACTCCCTCCCATCTTTCTTTAGTAGTAGATGCTTTTTGTTTTCGCAGAAATTATGTTAAAAATGAGTAAAATAGGAAAGGAAAAATTGTAAGGAGATAAAAAGAAAACAAAGTAAAAAGGTTGCTTTTTGTTAAAAAAAAAAAAAAAAAAAACGATGATCTATCTTCCTTTTTGGTTTGTCCCAATTAAGATGAGCCATTACTAAAACTAAAAATGCATTTATGTCACTCTCCTTTACTATCTCACATTTTGTTTTTTAACAGTGAAATAATGCACGCAATGTGGAAACCACAAAAGTTCAAGTACATATACTTGGTGGCCACACTCTATGTCTTCACTCTCACCATTCCGTCAGCCTCTGCAGTCTATTGGGCGTTTGGCGATCAGCTTCTCAACCACTCCAACGCCTTCTCACTCCTTCCCAAGACCGGATGGCGCGACGCTGCAGTCATCCTCATGCTCATCCATCAGGTCTGCTACTTGCTTTCTTCGCATTAAAAATTTAAAATTGATTTTTTAAATCTTTGGATCCATCACAATTAATTGACTGCAGTTTATAACATTCGGGTTCGCCTGTACACCACTCTACTTCGTGTGGGAGAAGGTGATCGGAATGCACGACACGAGGAGCATGTGCTTGAGGGCACTGGCTAGGCTGCCTGTGGTGATACCAATATGGTTCTTGGCTATTATATTCCCATTCTTTGGCCCCATCAATTCTGCCGTCGGAGCTCTTCTAGTCAGTTTTACCGTCTACATCATTCCGGCCCTTGCGCATATGCTTACCTACCGAAAAGCCTCCGCTCGTCAGGTAACCTTTTTTTTTTTTTTTTTTTTCATCTATACATTTGAACTAGTAATTAAATGTAAGTGGCTACTTTAATGTCCACTTTCCCTATATGGTAAGCTAGCGTAATGGAAGATCTAATCAAGATTCCAAGAATTTATATGCAGACTGCTTTGATTCAAGGATGATTTACTATGAATTTATACCTTAATAAGTATCACCAACTACCCTTTTAAAATCTGGATATATGAAGCAAATGGACTGCGTTTTTGGGAAGGAGGATGACCTTTGGTTATCTAGATATTATCCAAAAAATACAAAAGATAAAGAAAAACTGGATTTTTTTTTTAGTTTGAATATTTTAGTTTCTACAAGTTCCTACAATAATTTTTATTTTTTTATTTTGATAATTATAATATTAGTAAAATTTTAAAACAGTACTTTTTTATTTTGATAATTATAATTATTAAAATTAAAAAAATACTACCTCCATCCCATCATAAGATTCCACTTTTTGCCATTTTAGTCCGTCCCACAATAAGACTACATTTTTACTTTTACTATAAAATGGTTAGTAGGTCACACATTCTACTAACCTATTCCACTTATATTCATTATGAAACTACTATCTCCGTCCCCCAAATTTTGACACGGTTTGACCCGGCACGGGTTTTAAGAAATGTAATGGAAAGTGTGTTGAAAAAGTTGGTGGTATGTAGGTCCTACTTTTAAAGTATTAGTTTTATTTTATAATAAAATGTGAATAGGAATGATTTAGTGGAATATAGGGTCCACTACCAAAAATGGTAAAAAAGTGAAGTGTGTCAAACTTTTCAGGGACGAACCGAAATGGTAAACTATGTCAAAATTTAGGGGACGGAGGTAGTAATAAATAAAAGTGAAACTCTTACTCCACTAACTTTTTCAACTTACTTTCCTTTACATTTCCTACCTGTACCAAGTCAAATGTGGACTCCTATTGTGGGACGGAGATGGTACGATACAAGGGATTGCAATTTTGACTTTTGACCTCAGACTTTAACTAGTTTACTGCTTGATCAAGAAACATATTTATATAAAATTTAGATGTTACTTGTGAGTTGTGACCATACACATAGTTTTGGAATTAGAGTTGACATGTTGGTTTCATTACAGAATGCTGCCGAGAAGCCTCCATTCTTTCTCCCAAGCTGGGCAGCCATGTACGCTATAAATACATTCATAGTTATTTGGGTCTTGATAGTGGGGTTCGGATTTGGTGGTTGGGCTAGTGTGACCAATTTTGTGAGACAAGTTGATACATTTGGGCTATTCGCCAAGTGCTACCAGTGCAAGCCGCCGCCCGCTACACATCCACTAGCAGCGGCACCGCCGCCACAACACTAGCAATTCTTCGACGACAAGGACAAAGGTTTCCTTTTCTTTCTTCTTCCCTTCCTATCTTCAATTTTTTTTCTTTTTTTTTTTTTTTTTTTTTTTTTTTTGTAATATAATATGGGGAAGAGTAATGTTTTCCCTTACCATGTGATGCGTGTTTTCTTTTATTCCTTGGTTTTGGAATATTTTTGTTTATTTAATTAAGTGAGGATATAGATTGTTGAATTGTGGTGGGTTAATTCCTTTGCTTTGTTAGAAGGTTTATTAATTTACAGGCCATTCCAGTTCAGCCTAGTTCTTTTCGTTTTTATTTGTTGTCCATTTGCTTGGCTATTTCTTATTAGTAGAATAACATACTCTCTCCGTTCCATAGTAATAAAGTCATTTTGTCATTGTAGTACGTTTTATAGTAATACAGTCATTTCTCTTTTTAGTTAAAGTCAACACATTTTTCCAAATCTACTTAATCTCCGTGCCAAAAAGAAACGTCTCAATTACTATGGAACGGAGGAAGTATAAAACTTGATTACTATTCCCTCCTTCCTTCTTGGTAAAATGACACATTTCTTAGTCGATAGAGAATTTTAGAAATTATTGATTAATGTATTTAATTAGAAAGAGAAAATGTGGGTTAAGAATTAAATAGAGAGAGAAAGAAAATTAAAAATTTAATTATAAAGAGAAATAATGGTCTAGTGTATTAATTGAAGAGAAAAAGTTTTCAATAATACAAATGTATTAGTATCTTATTTGAAACTAACTAAAAGGAAAATTGTTTTATCTTATTTGAAATGGAGGAAGTAGAATTCTTACTTTTGCTTGATAATCCATTTGTTATATTCGCGTTGATCCTAAATACTTTTGCTAGAGTATACTAATTCATTTTTATTCGACAAACTAATGCACTGAATAAAGCCAATATATATTGATAAACCTTTATCATTATTTTTGTAAATGAGTATTTAGTCGGAGCTTTTTTTCCTATGCAAGCTAGGTATCAAAATCTAATTACTTTCTCTCCCATAAAAGATGTCATACTTTCCTTTTTAGTTTGTCTCATAAAAAATATTATATTTTCTTTTATAGAAAAAAATCTCTCTCACGTAAATATAAAAATTATATTTTCTTTTTTTATTTAACACACAAAACAAAACCTCCTAAAATTCTGTACCGTCCCATAAATATATGACATTTTTTGTGGGACGGAGGGAATATTGTTTATTGACTAATCTCTTGAATAACGAGTGTGGGATGTGGGACCATACCACCAATCACATGGCAGCTCATTTGTTTGCTTGATTATCACGAGCCGCTGTTTTCTCTCCCCTATTTATGGGATGATTTATGCATATTGAACATGCATCAACATGCTTCGTATGATACTTTCAATATATAACTAAGACCAATTTTATGGATGACATTAAATATTATAAATTTAACTAAGGATAAAGATTAATTAATAAAAGTTATATATACACAAAATATCATTCAATTTTAACTAGAATAAGACCAAATTATTTTATATTTTTAGCATCATTAATTACCTACTTTATAGCTAATTTAACCCTATTTTATAATTATAGGAGAAAAAATACACTATTATTACAATTTTTCGTAGTTATTTATATTATATTATATTATAAAATATGTAATTGATTTTATTCTTGAAAATATCCATTTTTATTGAAAGATTAATAATAAAATTTTAGATAGAATAGTCATTCATAGTATTTTAATATACTCATTATATTTAAACTACCACAACGATATGAAGATAGAAAAATTATTTCTTTTCCTATAAAGTACAATTTGGGAAAAATATTTTTTGTTTGAAATTTCTCTGGTATTATGCCATATATATTTTTAAATCTACTTGTATTTTATTTTAATTTCTTCGCAAGTATTATAGTACATGTTGGTAGAAATTTCAAAAGGGAAAATTTATTTGTTTGCAATAAAAAAACATTTCACTTAAATTTATTTTTTAATATTTCTTTGTAATAATATATTTTTAATTTTTTATACATATTATTTTGCTAGTATATACTATTTCTTAGTATACATTGATAAGATTTTAAAAATGAAAATTTTATATATTTAAGAAACTATTATCATTGAATGATATTATGTGAACGTGTGACATTGTTATAAAATATTATTAATAATATAATATAGTCTGATGATGGGAGATCCTTTGACTCAGTACATATAAAACAATCTTCTAATATATAGCTCATCCTGCACAAATTGACAAGACTATGAAAAACTGAAATTATATGATAAATCAATATAATTTCAATATTTCAATGAAATATTTTATTACTAATTTCATAATTATTTTCGTACTGCGTTAAATTAATACTTCCTTCGTCCGTGAAATGTTGTCCAATTTTGCTATTTTGGTTTGTCCATGAATAGTTAATCCACTTTGCTTTTTTTTTTATACTTTTTATAAATGGACCTCACTTTCCCCTACTCTTTACACTCACATTTTATTATAAAACTAATATATAAACGTGGGACCTTCATTTTACTAACTTTTTCAATTTACTTTTCTTCATATTTCTTAAAATCCGCACCAAGTCAAACTTGGAAAATATTTAATGGGCGGAGAGAGTATCATCAGTGGCAGACACACAACGAAGGGAGGAAGGGCTTAAGCCCTCCTCAATTTACTTTTTCTTTTAATATTTTATACTTCAAAAAATTTTGAAATTTCTAAAAAATGTCTTTAGCCCTCACCAATCTAATGTATGTGAAGTCTAAAATGTAAAAGATTAAACAAGGATGCGCTGAAATTTAATTGTGAAGTCTAAAATGTAAAAGATTAAACAAGGATGCGCTGAAATTTAAAATTACAGAAGGAATTTTTAATAAAATGGTTGTCGTTGCTATTTGAGAAAGAAGATGAGATGAGATAACTAAGACTAATTAAATTAATAAGAATAGTAAAATTGGCAAATGTCAAGTCCCCTACCTATAGACTATGCCTATATCACGCGTTCCACTTAGTACTCCCTCCATCCCATTCAAGATGGTCATATTCTTGAGTGGCACGGGATTATAGGAAATGTTATAGGTGAAATAAATTAGAGAGGAAAAAAGTAGTTGAATATTTTAATGAGGAGAGATGAGAGAGGAGGTTATTTCCAAAATTAGAAAATGGTCATCTTAATTGAGACAAACAAAAAAGGAAAAATGGTCATCTTGAATGAAACGAAGTGAGTAATTTTTAGTGTATTAAAAATGTTTAATTGTTGCACTGTAATTTAAAAATGTACTAGTACATGTTTTTACTACTCTTATAAATACAGTAACTTCAAATGTTTTTCATTTTGATTCATTAGTTATTTAAAAATTTTAAAAATCTTTGTATCCTTTATTACACTGCTAATAATTTAGATTTCACTGCAACTAATATTATTTCAAATAGTTTATCATTTTTTTTGTTCTAATTATACCAGTTTCACTTTAAAACTCGTGTCGCCACAAAATTTCTCTTATCGAAAGACGAAAGAAGTGTATGTTAACTAAAAAAAGTTATTGTACAGCCCATGCCATAAAATATTTCTGCATCCGCCACTGAGTATCATAATAGGGATGGTTCGATGATAGCAACTTGTGGCACCCAACATATTTAAGGAGGTTAAATCATGTTTTGTTTTTCTCCCCAATGAAAACCAACATTTGTTGTCACAATTTCATTCAAAGGTGCACCAATTGTACTAAAAATCTTGACAAACCTCCTGTCCAGAATCTTTGTCCTAGCAACAAGGAGCTTAGACATTATTGTATGAGGTGCCGAGTTCGAGCCCTCTTCACATCAGTTGTAATTCTCCTCCTTTCTATGAGAATTTGTTTAAAAATAAAATCCTTAACAAACCTCCTATAGAAACTTTGCAAGACTACGAAAACCTCTAACTTGTGCTACATTTTGAGGAATTGACTATTCTAAAATAGCTTTCACATTCTCCTTTTCCATTTTAATCGCATTAGCACTGACCACAAAACCATGAAAAACAACTTTATCCATGCAAAAAAGAACACTTTTTGAGATTAGCACACAATGATTCTTTTCTTAAGGTGTCCAAAACAACATGCACATGATTAAGATGTTCATCCACATTTTTGCTATAGATAAGAATATCATCAAAATAAATAACCACAAATTTTCAAATGAATTTAGTGGTGGCAAAATGGGTAGCGGGTAATGGGTAATTCCCATCTCGACCCGCTACCCGCCGGGTATTTGGTACCCACTACCCGACGATAACGGGAAACGGGGCGGGATCGGGTATTGTGTTTTAGAGTTTTGCGGGTAGCGGGTATACCCACTACCCGCGCGGGTATACCCGTTGGTCCCAATAATTCCCGTTATTATTAGTATTAGTCATATTCCATCTTTTAATAATCCCTTCGTTTCATATTAATAGAAGTGTTTCAAATAGTTAAAGTGGAGAAAAAAAGTAAATAGTTAAATAATAGCCATATACACACTCATTTTGAAAAATTAAAGATAAATAGTTAGAATGAAGAAAAAAAAAATGAAACAACAACGCTTATCATGCTCTATAAGGAATTTCGGACGGTCTCTCTCTCTAGAATCTCCTCTCTAGAATTTCCTCGCTAGAGCAGCACCCTTCCTCGCCTTCCCGACCAAAATCTCACCGGCGACCCCCCAATCTCTCCACAACCCTCCCCCCACCTCCTCCTCCCCTCCTCTCCTCGTCTTGCTCTCGCACCGTCTCCCCCTCCGCTCTTTCCCGTAAGACCGCCCAGTTCCGAGGGGCTCTCTACAGCTCCATCACCTTCCGGCGGAGATCTCCTCCCCGGCTCCCCATGGAGGAGCCCGATGGAAGTCGTAACATTCACCAGCCGGTGGTCTTTCGAGCCTCCGGCAATCCCGACTCTAGTGAGAGTCAGACAGTAAAGGAACATAGAGAAAAGATCACCAAGCGTACTAAATCCAGAAAATCTACCCCCGACCTATGATGAAAGAGGGAGGTAGGAAGAGGTTCGCCTTCTCACCATCGCCGGAGCGTAAACAAGCCTTCAAAACAATGAATTCATAGAGGAGCGGGGCCGCGATCTCCGAAATAGGCGAAATCTCTTGTCGGACCTGTCGGAGGTCGCCGACATGGTTAATATCCCAACCCTCTCAAAGGTCAACGAGGCTTCTTCTTCCACTCCGGCGGTCATCGCTCCACCGGTTGGGGTCCATCAAAAGGAGAAGGAGGTTCCCGAGTTCACCGTGGGGAAGTTTAAAGTTATGGTTGGCTCATCGGCCGCCACTGGCGATCTTCCGGAACAGATGGGCGTCCATCCGGCCGACGACCACCAACCCCTAACAGCTGGTCTAGATGCTCCCGCCCCTGTAGCAATGCAAAGACCTGCTGGCCCCTACGCTGACTCAAAGCACCACTCTAGCAAAGATACAAAAGGCAAATTGGAAAGTCACACCAACCTCTTCCCAAAAATAGAAGTAACGGCTACTTTGGTCAATGCTAGTTTGAATAGTTCCAAAAATGTCAATCCCCTCCTTGCTGGCAATGACGCAACAGACATGGTCGAAGATAGAGCTCAACCAGACCTCACGCCGGAGAAGGGCTCCGAACCGGCTCTAGCCCCGGCGGCCGGCAACACCCTCTCGCGGCAGGAAGACCTCTCCCACTGTAATCAACTAGTGATTTTCATAGGCGATCCCATCCAAGCAGGTGCCGCAGCTAATTATCCCATCACGGTGGATAATCAAGTTGCTCCCCTCGAAGGGGAAGTGATCTCGGCTCCGGCTGATAGCACATCCTCCCCGATGGTGGTCCAACCTTCCAACCAGCAAACTGTAAACTCGCTTCTCTGGATTGCAGACCCCTGGTTATGTCCTCGGCCCCTCCGAACCAGCCGGAAAAACAGAGCATCTTCTGTCTTCCGACAACTACATGGCAGTCCCCCGAGAGGCTCTCTCCGTCAACCCATGACTTCCTGTTTCCTCCGGAAGACTTCCCGCCACTTAGTCGTGGCAGAACGAATAGCTTGTGCTACAACTTTGAACCAGGTGGCCCTTCAGCCCCTCCCCCCTCTACAAATCTCTCTGGTGCACTAAAGGGAGCTGTCCTAAGAGGAACCGTCCTACCGGAGACTAAGCCTCCGCAAAACCCCCCAAGGAAGGAATCTAGAACCAAGGCTGGAAGCTCAGCAGTTCCGCCCTCTCCGCCAGCAGCCCACACCCAAAGACAGCAGCCGATATCCTCCGGAGCTCTAGACCTGCTTCAGGGCCGCAACCCTTCGAACCCAACGCGATGAAAAAGATTGGTTCAATTGCCATCAACAACAACAAGCCTGCTATCTATTTTTCAGCTGAAGAAACCCACTCACTTGCAGAAAACATGGGGCACGCCATAGTTGGGAAGTTCTCTCAGTTGATGCCCTCCTCGCTCCAAATTCAACGTGCCCTTGAGGACATCAAGTTCACATATAGCTATACATGGAAGTACATCAACGCCAAACACATCTTGATTCAATTTGAGGATATCATGGACTACGCGAGGATGCTCAATGGGCCAAAGGGTATACCGCTATGGTTCGTTGGACACACCCCAATGCGTGTCTTTAAGTGGACTTGGGACTTCGATCTCTTCCATGAATCTCCAATTGCCGCTATATGGTGCAACCTGATCGCTCTTCCGCTTCACCTCTTTGACATTTCGGCTCTCTTTGCGATTGGGAAACTCTTGGGCAATCCAATTCAAGTTGATCAATCTACGGCTGATAGATCGAGACTCTCCTTCGCCCGGCTTTGCATCGAAATCGACATCACAAAAACCCCACCGGAGGAAGTGGTAATAGAAATGGGTGGCAACGTGATTGAAGTTAAGGTGGTATGGGATAAATTCCCGGCGTACTATTCCGTTTGCAGACACGTAGGCCACAAACGTGCAACTGTTATGCCGCGGCCCGGAAAAAACAACAACCTTGGAATGATTCAACCAATAACGAGCAGAAGAGTAAAGAAAACGATGAGACCAATGGTAAGGAGCATGGAGACCAACAGAAGCGAATTAAAGGGCGATACGAATGGGCAAGAAAGGATCAACTGCCGCACCAGCCAGAGGGAGCACTAGTGCTAAAACCGACAAACAATGGAGACCGATTGAACTCGGACCTGCCCTGCCCATCGGATATTATAGGCGACCATGCAAATCCTAAGGGACCTGACGATGGGTTCCTAACCCAAGGGAGACATCGGGATCGTGAGAGAAGGGAAGCAACCCCCAACCTTAAGAGACACAGCCAGTCTCTGGGTAGAAGTGGGAGTGGAAACTCGGCACGAATGAGCTACAACACCCCACGGACACACTCCCTCTCACCGCCCGCCCATTCCACTGGGACAGACCAACGAAGAGGCGAGGAACTCAAGGGAGCACATCCACTTGAGTTTAACTCCCTCAGCACAAATCAATACTACATACTCATGGACAATGGAACTTTTGAGTCAGAGGCATACAAAGATGCGGTAGATCGAGACGAGGACTTGAGTATGGATGCAGATCAAGTGTTACATGGGCGGCGGAGCGCGGGATAGCTACCACGGCCGATTTTTATTCTGTCATCTATGGAAAATGTACAGGAGAAGGCAGATATCCCCTCTGGAATAAACTGAGGGATCTAACCGACTCTATGGAAGGAGTTCCATGGATGATCGGAGGGGATTTTAATACCATCCTGCACCCCTCGGAAAGAGAAGGGAGTGACACAAACAGACAACGGGAGATGATCGACCTGGCGGAAACCATCGAGGATTGCAGGCTGACCGACCCCGGATTCGATGGGCCAAGATTCACTTGGACTAAGAATAATCTTTTCGAACGACTTGATAGAATGTTGGTAGGGGAAACCTGTACTTCTACCTTCGCCACCACTCGAATCACTCACCTCCCTAGAATCTGCTCGGACCACGGTCCACTTCTCATGAGATACAAGCTCTCGGAAGATCCCCGCCGTGGAGGCAGCCCTTTCCGCTTTCAGAATATGTGGTTCCATCACCAGGGATTCCAACAAGTTGTAAGAGAATCATGGAGTCAAACAACAGGCGCCTCGGGTCTTCTTCAATTGGAAATCAAACTCAAACGCCTCAAAGCCGCACTTAAGAGTTGGAACAGGGACACTTTCGGGAATTTATTCGCCAATCTGCAACGGGCAGAAGAGAACATCGCGGAGGCTCAAGGGGAGTTTGAAGAAGACCCCTCGGGTCACAACAGAGCCCGGCTCAATAGGCTGATTGCGGAATACATTCTCTTGCTTAAAATGGAGGAAGATTATTGGAAACAAAAATCGGCCGTAAGATGGATAGCGGAAGGGGACAGAAACACAAAGTTCTACCAAAGTTGGGTTAAACAAAAGAGGATCAAAGCTCGAATCCACGCCGTCCAAGTAGGAGATAGATCAATCTCAGAGGCGGAGGAAATTAGATCTTCAGCGATCACTTTCTTCCAAGACCTTCTCGCCCCCACGGAACTCCACCTCAATGAACCGGAGATCGGGCTTATTAAGGGACTTCCGGAGGACATCGATAGGAACGCCCTTATTGCCCCACCTACACCAGAAGAGGTTAAAGAAGCGATATTTGGCATCTCGAGCGATAGCACACCGGGCCCAATGGATTCTTGGCCGCTTTCTTCCATAAATGTTGGGATATTGTAGGGCAAGACGTGATTGGGGCAACTGAACAATTCTTCAATGGTGCTTACCTCCCAAGGAGCATCACAGCCACTACAATTGTGCTCATTCCCAAGAAGACGAACCCGAAGGCGTGGACCGACTATAGGCCAATCAGCCTATGCAATGTCACGAATAAGATCCTCACCAAGATCCTCACGGGCCGCCTCACCCCCCTCCTCCCGCTGATCATTGCTCCCAACCAAAGCGGCTTCATCAAGGGCAGGTTGCTTAGCGACAACGTCCTTTTGGCACAAGAAATGTTCCATGAGCTACCCCGCTGTAGCCCCTCTCCGAACATGGGACTCAAACTAGATATGGCAAAGGCTTATGATAGAGTGCAATGGCCTTTTCTCCTCAAGATCCTGGAACAAATGGGTTTCCCGAGTGGTTGGATTAGCATGATCAACCGCTGCATCGGATCCTGCTGGTTCTCGGTTTTAATTAACGGCTATCCATCGGCTTCTTTAAATCCACGAGGGGTCTAAGACAAGGAGACCCCATATCTCCGGCCCTCTTTGTTATTGCTGCCGATTACCTCTCACGATCTCTCGACAAGACTATCCTGGGTAACAAGGAAATGAAATTTAAATCCTCGCGGCCGAGCATGGAGGTAAGCCACCTAGCCTACGCAGATGACATCCTTATCTTCACCCAGGCAGCCGATGCTTCCCTCCAGCGACTGAAACAGTGCCTTGACGATTACATGGCGGTATCTGGTCAACAGATCAACCTCCAAAAGAGTAACTTCTATGTCACTGCAGGCTTCTCTGGCTGGGCTGCACGTATTCAAGACATCGGGGGCATCGTGCGAGGATCTTTCCCTTTCCTCTACCTCGGAGTGCCTATCTACCGAGGCATAAAGAGATCAGACATGTTTCTTTTCCTCCGAGAGAAAATTGCTAAAAGGATCAGGGGTTGGGGCCATCGGCACCTCTCCTTCGGGGGTCGCCTCACCTTGATTAAAAGTACACTCGAAGCCATCCCGATTCACATATTCCAGTCAATCGAACCCACGACTAGAGTAATTAAACAACTTGAGCAGTTGCTAGCTCGATTCTTCTGGGGCTTTTTATCCTTTTTTGAATTTTAAGGGTTTTCTAAACATTTATAAGTAGAGTTATCCTTTTTTTGACGACATCTTCGGACGACAAATTTTGGCACTTCAATCTTTTAGGGGCGAAGAAGATAATTTACTCTTTTTTGGCTTATTTTTAATTTCTACAGTTATTTTTTTTCATTTTGAGTTTTTAGGGTTTTCTAAAAGCATTTAAGTAGAGTTATCCTTGTTTTTACAACACTTTTTGGAATTTTCCGTCAAGAAACGGGAAAAAAAAAATAAAAAAAAAATAGAACTACACAAAATATACAACAAATAATAAACCTGAAATTGTACAAAAATCCCCCCTTCTTTAATTACATCACCGAACCTACGTGTAAAATTCACGAAACCTCAAAACAACGGTTAACACTCTAAACTGATAGACATTGGTTCTGACTTCATGAGTGGTAGTTTCATAGGCTCAAACCATTCAACATGGTGAGCAAAGGAGTACAAAACTTAAACAAAAACTACAACTCCCCAAAAGCAAAGAAACGCCACAAAACAACATACCAATCACAACCAACAACCGCCGCAAACAAAGCCAGCCCAAAAGGAACACACGACAAACCAAAAACTACAGCAAAGTACCAAACATCCACACCAAAGATGAAAAGCCACAACTCACCAGATAAACTTCATTTGTGTCCCAACCAAAGGAGTAGTTTTTTCTCTACATCCCAATTTGGTTTCATCTTTTCGAAGATTACTTTATTCCTGAGCCACCAGATTGAACAAGAGATCACGTAGAAAAGAGAGCTCCAAATTTCTTATCAAATCTCCTGAACGGTGTGTCCATCCATGTAAGAAAACAAGATATTGGGTCCTTGGGCATGCAAAAGGTGAGATTCCAGCACTTGCATCCAAAATACCATAGGTTACTGGAGAATCTGCAATGAAAAATGATATGGTCAATTGTTTCTGGTTCTTCTCTGCACAGTACGCAAAGCTCATCTTCGACTCCAGGGAAGCGAAATCGAAAGAGTCTCTACTTAGTGTTTAGTCTGCCTTGCAATATAAACCAAATTAGGAGTTGTGCACGCGGTGGGGCCACATTTCTCCATGCCAACTTTCCGTTAGAGAATTGGTTCCTTTCTTTCCCCAAAATGCGAGTAACCTGCAAGTAAAAATCAGAAACAAAGAAAGGAGCTAGTTTGTTATAAGTCCACATCCTCACATCTCTCACACTATCACTCTCACTCAGATTTTTGTGATCCACGGCAAGATAGAGGTCCCTTTCCAAATCTTCCTCCCAAGCAAAAAGACTTCTTCTCCATATAAAGTTCCAAATCCATTTTTTCTCCTCCCATTTACCCATCTCCCGAATAAGGTTATTTTGTTGAGTAGAAATTACAAATAACCTTGGGAATAGAGTCTTGAGGGTATCATCCCCAATCCAATTGTCAAGCCAAAATCTAGTGTTAGCTCATTGCCCACTTTCACTTTGATTCCATGCTTTGCCACTTCCTGCACTTCTTTACTAAAATGTGAGAAGTTTAGAATCTGACCCCATGGGCTTGACATGCTTCTCTTTTCAATCATTTGAAGATCTCCAATGTGTCTAGTATTGTGTATGGAGCTTACAACTTTCTTCCAGAGAGGGCATTTATTTTCTGTAAATTTCCACCACCATTTGAATAATAAAGCTGCATCCCTTATGTGGATGTCGCCAACTCCTAGTCCTCCATGATCAATAGGCCTTTGAATAATTTCCCATGCAATTAAGTTGCCTCCCTTTGATCCTACCTTTTTACCCCAAAAAAACCGTCTCTGCAACTGGATAATGCGTTTGGCTACAGTCTTCGGTAATCTGAAGAGACTAAGGTAATACATTGGGAGGCTATTGAGAACTGCCTTAATCAGAATCAGTCTTCCTGCTTTGGACAGGGTTGTTGTTTTCCACATTGCAAGTCTTTTCTCTACTTTTTTGAGGATTGGCTTCCACGTGTGAGATTTTTTTGGGTTAGCCCCTAAAGGAATACCAAGGTAAGTTATTGGCAAGTTGGCCACCACACATTTCAGCGTTGCCAAAATTTCTTCAATCCAGTCCACCTTGCATCTTATTGGAATGAGCACGGATTTTCCATAATTAATTCTAAGCCCTGTCATCAAAGCAAAGGAGTTTAGGAGCTTTTTGTAATTCTCCAGAATGGTTTTCTCCGCCGGGGCAAAGATAACTGTATCATCCGCAAACTGAAGGTGTGTGAGTGGAACCTGCTGGAAGAATTGAGTGAACAATTACATAAAGCTCTCTATGATGATTAACCGAGAACGACGGAGAAGGAGCACAAACTGTAAAGCGGAAGCGTACCTTGATCTATATTGAATAGAACGGCTGAATTGCTTTGCAGCGGCTATGGATCTTCCAAACGATCAGAGACGTCCTTCACAGAGATATTGAACGTTCTTCTGACGCCTGGGGACCATAACCCTAGTTTATATTTACATAAAATATAAACCCCTTTATTTTCTATTCAGTCCCTCATCAAATAGAAAATCCCATATGGTATCTACACTTATTTCCATAACAAAATAAATACACTTTAGCCCAAACTTTAATCTTTATTGGATCACTTTAATTGGGCAACTGAAAGATAGCCATACACATTAAATTAGTCATGTGGAAGCCCAAAATTCTAACAATCTCCCACTTGGGCAACACATGACACCAAATAAATGTGTACAAACTGAACGAGCGCTCAAAAGTGCTATCACATAGTGTATTTCCGAACAATCTTATTATCAACCATATCGACATAGGACTAAAGGGGCAGTCACCATATTTTTTCATGATTAAACCCATCAGTAATCACATATGTAAATATAATCAACAACAGATCAATTATGGAGTGTAGCATGGAAATTTCATGCAAGGTGATCATACATGCCTATTTCCAACTGGTCCTCCCAAAGTGATATCAAACCAAAACCAAATTACACAAGTAATGGACAAAATATAACACTTTATTTCTACAGAAAATAACATGAGTTTTATAACATGTTTAAACACAATATAGAGCATTAACAAAATTCACTACTCCCACTAAACGGAAGTGTCCTCAAATGACAAAACACCATATGGGCTACATGCCCATGAAAGACCTTAGGTGGTAGTCCCTTAGTAAGCGGATCTGCAATCATCAAATCCGTTCCTATATGCTCTATAGAAATTTTTCCAATCTAAACCATTTCTTTTACAACTAGGAACTTTATCTCAATATGCTTTGACTTAGCAAAGCTCCTATTGTTGTTGGAGTACTGCACTGCAGAGTTATTGTCACAATACAACTTAAGTGGTCTTTCAACTCCTTGAATCGCAGCCCAGTGACAAAATTTCGCAGCAATAACCCATGACAAGATGCCTCATAACAAGCTCCGAATTCTGCTGCCATGGTGGAAGGTGCCACAAGTGTCTGCTTAGCACTTCTCCACGATATGGCTCCTCCTGCCAGCAGAAATACATAACCCGAGGTGGCATCCAGCAAAATCAGAATCAGAATACCCAATGATCTCCAAATGATCTGAGCATGTAATCTTTTGTTCTCTGCAAATACCTCATAACGCGTTTTGCTGCTTTCCAATGATCCATTCCGGGATTACTAAGATACCTTCCCAACATGTTAACAATAAAAGCCAAATCGGGTCTAGTACATACTTGGGCATACATGAGACTTCCAATAGCCGAAGCATATGGAAACTTTTGCATCTCACTAATCTCAAGACTTGTTCTAGGGCATTGAGCAACACTAAACTTGTCTCCTTTAGCCACAGGGGTGTCTAGAGGCTTGCAGCCATGCATCTCAAACCTTTTTAGCACTTTTTCAATATATCCCTTTTGTAACAATCGTAGAATATCACGAGAGCGATCTCGGTGAATCTCGATCCCTAATACAAAAGAGGCTTCACCAAGATCTTTCATCTCAAATTTCTTTGAGAGAAAATTCTTGGTATCGTGCAACATTTCCTTATCATTTGTGGCAATCAATATGTCATCGACATATAATACCAAGAAGATGCATCTGCTCCCATTGAACATGTGATACACACAATCATCAATAACATTCTTCTCGAAACCGAATGAGAGAACTGCTTCATGAAATTTGTGGTACCATTGACGACAGGCCTGCTTGAGCCCATAGATGGATTTCTTAAGTCTGCAAACCATTTTCTTTGGGTCTCCAACCACAAAACCTTCTGGTTGCTCCATATAAATCGTTTCCTCAAGTTCAGCATTGAGAAACGCTTTCTTAACATCCATCTGATGTAGCTCAAGATTAAAATGTGCTACTAATGCCATGATTATTCTAAATGAGTCTTCCGAAGAAACCGGAGACACAGTCTCTTTAAAATCGATGCCTTCCTTCTGAGTAAAGCCCTTAGCTACAAGGTGTGCCTTATATTTATCCACATTACCTTTGAATCCCTTTTGGTCTTAAAAATCCATTTGCAACCAATTGGTTTCACACCTTCAGGTAATGGGTAAATATCCCAAACGTCATTAAATAACATTGACTTATATTCCTCATCTAAGGCTTGAGTCCACTTCTCAAACTCTTCTCAAACTGAGGATCCTTCATTGCTTGATCAACAGTGACAGAGTCATTGTTTTTCAAACCAATATTATCCTCATTTTCAGCGAGAAAAACCACATAATCATCCAGAATGGCATTTCTCCTTTCTCTAGTGGACCTCCTTATTGGCATTGGTTCTTGAGGTTGTTGAGGTTGAACTTGAATAATCTCATCAACATGATGTTGGTCCTCAATGGGATCATCAACTTGGAGTTGTGCATTTATGATATCATTTGCTTGAGGTTCTTGATCTGCTTCTTCTTCAATGTCAGGAATAGAAATCCGAGCATTGTCAGAAGAAGTAGTAGGAATCATTATAGATTCCTCCTCAAAAGTGATGTCCCTTATTGCATTCTTCCCCCCAAGCTCAACATCCTCAAAAAACACCGCATTTCCCGTCACAAAAATTGTTCTTGTGGTGAGATCATAAAATTTGTAACCCCTTGACTTTTCTGAATAACCAATAAAGTAGCTGCTCACTGTTTTGGAGTCCAATTTCTTTTCATTTGGCTTGTAAGGCCTAGCTTCAGTTGGACATCCCCAAATGTGAGCGTGACTTAGACTAGGCTTTCGCCCAGTCCAAAGCTCATAAGGTGTTTTAGCAGCTGCTTTAGTTGGTACCCTATTGAGAATATATGCTGCAGTCTTTAATGCCTCTCCCCAAAGTGATTGCGGTAAGGAGGAATGAGAAATCATACTCCTCTCCATATCTTTAAGAATTCTATTTCGTCTTTCAGCTACACCATTCATGCTAGGCGACCCCGGCATAGTGTATTGAGGGACGATCCCACACTCTTCCAAATAGAGGGCAAAAGGTCCTTGACGTTGTTCACCTGAGCCGTCATTTCTGCCGTAGTATTCACCACCACGATCAGATTTGACTTTCTTAATGCTTTTGTTGAGTTGGAGCTCGACTTCAACCTTGAATATTTTGAACTTGTCTAGAGCCTCAGACTTTTCATGGATTAAATATAGGTACCCATAACGAGAATAATCGTCTATGAATGATATAAAATATTTTTGACCATTCCAAGAAGCCGAAGGGAATAGACCACAATTGTCCGTGTGTATCAATTCTAAGACGTCTGTAGCTCTATTGGCACCTAATTTCTTATGTTTGGTCTGTTTTCCTTTGATACATTGAACACACACATCAAGATCTAAAAAATTAAGTGTGTCTAATATACCATCTGACACAAGTCTCTCAATTCTTGATTTTGAGATATGACCTAATCGCTTGTGCCATAAGTTTGCCGAATTTTCATTATTTAATTTTCGCTTAGTCCCCTTTGATTCAACATGTATAGCTTCTGAATATGAAGTAACAGAATCAAGCATGTAAAGATTGTCATATGCACTTAAAGAATCAGTGCCCACAATACCAGAATTATTTGAAAGAGTAAACTTTATTTCCAAATGAACAAGAATCAAATTTGTCCAATGCAGAAATAGAAACCAAATTCCATCTAAATGACGGTACAATAAAAGTGTCTTTCAAATCCAGAAAAATTCCAGTCTTTAACAACAATCTAAAATTCCCAATAGCTTCTACTTCTACCGATTTGCCATCTCCCACATAGATGTATCTTTCACCATCAATTGGCTTTCGGAAGCTCAGACAGCCCTGCATTGATAAATTTATGTGAGTAGTAGCACCAGAATTACCCACCAAATATCACTAGGGACTAAAGCTAAATTAACTTCAGAACAGACTAAAGCAAGAATCATACCTTTCCTAGCACACTGAGGACTTACTTGTGCATTTGGTGTTACTCTCTCTTCCTACACAATTCAGTCAATTTAAGGTCAGTTATAACTGCCAAAAGGAGAAGTGGTCTCTTAATGAGCTCATTTCATACTGTGTACAAGAAGAGGAGAGATTGAAGTAAGATAGAGTTGAGGTTGCTCAACTGGCTACTAGCTCAAGCAATAAGGGAAAGAGCTTGAAGAGAAAGCCTATTGAGAATGCTATTGTGGACAAGGGACCATCACAAAAGAAGCAACATAAGGAAAATGGTTGCTACTTCTGTGGTAAGTCTGATCATATGAAGAAGAATCATACCTTTCTTAGCACAATTCTTCTTCATATGATCAAACTTACCACAGAAGTAGCAACCATTTTCCTTATGTTGCTTCTTTTGTGATGGTCTTTTGTCCACAACAGCATTCTCAATAGGCTTTCTCTTCAAGCCCTTTGCCTTATTGCTTGAGCTAGTAGCCAGTTGAGCAACCTCAACTCTATCTTACTTAAATCTCTCCTCTTCTTGTACACAGTATGAAATGAGCTCATTAAGAGACCACCTCTCCTTTTGGCAGTTATAACTGACCTTAAATTGACTGAATTGTGTAGGAAGAGAGAGTAACACCAAATGCACAAGTAAGTCCTCAGGGACTTCAAGTTTGTGCGCCTTCAAGTTTGAAGCAATGTGAGACATCTGCATGATGTAATCCCTTATGTTTCCCTTGCCCTTATACTTCATTGAGATCAAGCTAGCCAGAAGCGTGCTTGTCTCGGACTTTTCATTTTTAGCAAAACGCTCCTCAATTTTGGCAAGGTATTCACTAGCATTAGCAATATCCTCAGAAGTCGTGCCCCGAAAGGCCTCTGGGATGCTGCGCTTGATGATCATAAGACTCACGCGATTCGAGCGCTCCCACCTCTCAAAGTCCCGCTTAAGATCAGCGGTACTTACATCCGTAAGAGGGGCGGGTTTCTCAGTCCTTAACGCGAGGTCAAGATCCATGCAACCCAAAGTGATCAGAAGGGTTTCCTTCCAATCCTTGAAATTAGACCCATTCAACATAGGTATGTTTTGCACGTTGGTAGACATAGTAGCAGAAGACGTCATAACTACAGAGAAACAAAACCAAATTAACTGTCATGCTAACATCATAAAATTCAAATAAGAAGGTAACATCTTGAGGTACCGGCACAACATTTATATCAAGTCTTTGGACAGTAATATAAACTTGTAAGTGGCAACCTCTTTGTAGTGATCAAACACTGACAATAAGATCATGTCAAGTAATGTCCACCTTTGGGCATCACAATTACTTACACGAAAAAATGGATAATTGTCACGTATTTACCACCACAGGTATGTGTGTATCTCGTGCCAAATAATAATCTTCCTTTGGGCCGACTAATATCCGCATTAAAATACACACACACTTCACCGTCCTAATATTCGCAATAAAGAAGTCTAGACAAGAGAGGTTACTTTGACAACGTCATGTTTCGACTAATCTATTTTGAATATTAGTAAAATACATAAAGGAACATGAGATGCACCAAAATTATTGAATTTAAAACTTAATTGAACTCTCAAAAGAATTCATCCCAAATTAGTTAACCAAATAAGAGATTTGTTCTGCTGAGCGATTAATGTGAGCGCCTGTCTCCACGTCATCTCTCCTTCAAAATTTAACGCATCTCTCCTTCAAAACTATCAAAATTGATCTCGATAGGGATGCAGAAATTCACCGCTCCTCTAAATCTGCAAAATTCGCTCGTCTCTTTCCAGCTTTCTTCTTCCCCAATCCTTAATTTTATCACAATTAAAAGCTGCGCCACAATCAGAAGAAGAAATTCACCATAATTTTCGGGCCTTGCTTTGATGAAGAGGATGGTTGCTGTGTAGAGGATGGTGTTGACTGTTTTCTTCATCTCTGTTGGTTTCCTTTGGTGATAAAAGCCTCAGCCATTTTAATACTCCCCAACTCTGCTCCGAATTGAAATTACCACACCTCTATTGCTTAAATCTGCGTATCAATGTTTTTATTAATGTGTTCACTTTGGATGTAATGCGGAAGAACTGTTCGAAGATATGTGTGAAAGGAATGATGCATTTGGATTGGATTTGAAGAAGCAATGTGTTAGAAAAGGTACCATTCATGACAATGAAGAGCGAGAAATAAGCAACAAGAATGAGAAGACTTGATCAGTTCTGCAAGTGGAAGAAAAGATAGCTTCAAGACAGAATGATCTCTCTTTTTGCAAAAGGAGTTGAAACTGTTATTTTACTTTTTCCCTTGGAATCAGTTGCTGATGTTGGCTAATTTGATCTCTAGAGTTGGCCTTTCATACTTACAATCTTAGGTGTTTCAATATTTTGCTTACCTAGTTTTGTTGACCTATTTTCAATTCTTCAAATTAAAACAAAGTTTTTCTAGGAATTCTTACACCTTAATTTATTTGTGATAGTATTTGCATATTTTGAACTTTATAATCTGTAGTAGATAATGGGTGATTGACATCTTCTACTGTTGTTATATTGTCTGTTGCTTTTTGTATATTGTTCTCATTTCAATTGTTTCAATCCCTATTGGAGTATGCTATTTGCAGTCTTGCTAGTTGGTTCAAAATGAGACTCAGAGCAATGAATTGCAAATAAGTATTCGATTTAGGCTGAAGAATGATTTTATTTATGCTCTGTATTTGCATTATTTTCCATTGAGTTTCATTTTCCTAAACAACTTGGAAAATATTGAAGCTATCCATAATCCATTTGTTTCTTCTTTCTCATTATGTAGACAACTTGCTATGCATTATTATAGACAATTCAAGATGATCCTTTGTGATATCCAGAGCCAACACCTTGTAGAAGCCTGATTCCAGAAGCAACTTGTTGAGTACGCCCTCGACAGCAGAGTCAAAGCCAAATGATCTGTCGATTACCGGCACCCTCTATCTCATAAGCACAATTGTCTGCATAATGAGAAACAAGCCAAGAACCAACTCAGCAGATCAATGCCTTCTCCGCATGCATTTTCTGAATCATCCAACCGCCTCTGCCTTTTGGAACTCATTAATGCACACGCATGAGCCGAAATGGAGGGACTGTTGAGGTTCTCGAATGCAAGAATTTTGTACATCACCGAACCTATCGTGTAAAATTGACGGAACCTCAAAACAACAAATCACACGGTCAACACTCTAAACTACTAGGTATTGGTTTTGACTTCATGAGCTGTAGTTTCATAAAATGAATGCAACGAATTTTGATAACAGAATAAATTATGGAAGGCTCTAGATCATTGAGCAAGGTATGAAATGGTTTAGTGCTTTCAACCTTTCTTCCTATGATTAGAAATTTAGAATAAAAATATCAAACTTGAGTTATCATAACCGAATAAAGGCTCCAGATCAATTAGCAAGGTGTGGAACCTTTCTTCTTATGATGAGAATAAAAATACCAAGCTTGAGAAATGAGAATGAGAATGAGAAATGAGAATGTGTGGATAGTAAGTTTTCAAATATCATATTTATAGGAAAAAAAAAAATAGTCATGAGACTCTTACAAAACTAAAATTGCGACTAACGGCTGATTGCCTTTATTTTGAATTAATTTGATCCCATTAAGAATCATTCATTGCAATAATTTCTTGAAAGTTTGAAACATTTGCAATGATAAAATAAATTGTTAATTAATTTGGCAGTAATTTTAGTAAATGTTAATTACATTCAATACTGCAATTTTTTTTTTGTAAAATTATACTTAATATAATATATATTTTACTGAGCATAGTTTCCTATAGATAAGATAATTAGATTCTCTATATAAAATTAGTTGTATCCCTGAACAATTAAGTGATAAATCCTAACTACAATAATCGTATTATTAGTAAACCAAAATTTGATAGCTGACTATTTTATTTTGTTTGACCAACTAATTGTTTGATCAACTCGATTTTTATAGGTTTAATTATCTCACTGCAAATATGCATATTATGCACCACTTATTAATTCATCATAAGTGATAAAATATTATTTTTTGTGTGACACCACTTAATATAATTATAGTGCTAGTGACAATATAAATATACAAAAATAATAAATTGTGTAAAGATGAAGATAAACATTATTCATGTTTCAAGTTAAGGATGTTACAATTCTTCCGTCTCTAAGAATTGTAAAAAATATTCGGTTAAAATTCTTGAACCATATGCACTCGGTACTCTAACTATTGTAATCAAATAAAAAATAATAACAACAAATTAAATGGAAATTGCAATCAAAATTATAAAATAAACCAAACTATAAATCTAGTCGAGAAAAACCCTCTTTCCGCAAGACAAATTACATCACGGTTAGTGCACTCGAATTGACGTATTATCCCCAAAGATGAGACGACTTCCTCCTAACGTATATAACATCTCAAACCCGCTAGGCACCGATGAACTTGATGGAGCTCCAAAAATTGAGCAATACAATGTTCCTAAAATATATACAATAAAATGTTGAGAGCTTAAGAGAAAATGGAGAATGCTTTTGTTGGTGGGTAATTCATCCACAACTCTACACTTTTTATAGGCACAAAATTAGGATACGAGAGATCATGGAATTAAAACATCATAAGTATAAAATTATGAGAATAGATGTTACAAATTAGTTACTTATACGCAATTAATTATAATATTATAATTTATTAGTGGTTAAATTTTTTAATTCAAAATTGATCATCACATTTATGTTGGATGACTAATAGTCTAATCATATAATAATATTGTACTCCCTTCGTCCCGCTTTAGCAGTCTCATTGACTTTTTTGCACTCGTTTTGTAAAAATGATAATAAATAGTTAAAGTGAATAAATAATAAAGTAAAAAAGAGAATAATATAGAGAAAAGTCTTATCTATATTATTCTCTTTTTTACTTTATTATTTCTCCACTTTAACTATTTATTATCATTTTTACAAAACGAGTGCAGAAAAGTCAATGGGACTGCTAAAGCGGGACGGAGGGAGTAATTGATTAGGTGTGAAGCTTGAATGCAGCGGTTTCTCATAATGCAGCATTTCATTTTATGAATTCATGGGATTTCTCATTTGAATGCAAATATTCCAACTCCATACCCTATATTTGTTAATATTCAAATCTGTACCCAAAATTCATAAAAATTCAAAATAAGGCCAAAACTCGCCTTTTATATATTGTATAGTTGGTTTTATATGCTGACAATTTGTTTAGTACAAATTAGTCCTGAGAAGAGAGAATAAAACCCTACAAGAGAATAAATAAAGAAGAGAGTAGAGAAATATAGAGAAACTATTGTTATGGATTATAATAGGAAGGATATTTAGAGAAGAAAAATAAATTTAAAGATAAAAATTTAGTAAAGAAGAAGCTCCATTGATGAATTTTGAGTTTGAAAAAAGCTGTAAACTAGCTGCTAAGTTGCATAATAATTGGAAGGGGGCGGCGATTTAGCAATTCTAGGAATATTGTTTTTATTTATGATGTTTATTTCATTATTTTTTAGTTTAAGATGTAAACCAGTAATTAATATATTTAATACTACGTGCTTGTTTATTTTGTGTAACAAATTTAACTTTAGTAGATACTATAATTATGTTAAATATTAAAAAAACTAGTATCGCGCCTTTATGCACAGAAGAATAATAAATTTGAAACAAATCACATTAATCTAATGTGTAAACATTAAATCATGGAGTATGAAGATAAAAGTCTATAACAATAAAGCATTAAACACAATGAATAGTTACTCATCGTTTTTAACACTTCTTTAAAATCAATCTCATCATTATAAACTAAAACTTACAATTCTTCACAATTCGTCACTCTTTAACAGAATTCATAGGTAACAGAATTCGTAGGTAAAATAACTCGTCAAACTTATCAAATATTTAAAACTATTACTCCATTCGTTCACAAAGAATTGTCATATTTTTGTCATTTTAGAATGTGCAATAAAAAAAAAGAAAAAATAGTACTACCATTAAAAAAATAGAACTCATATTTTATCCATTTTTTCTCCTTTTCGTTTCTTACTTTTTTCGGAGGGAGTATATTAGAGGCGAAAATATAACATCTCATGAAATATTTTCTATAAAAAATTCTATACTGTAAATAAACAGGTTTTAGACAAATTCAAATGAACTTATTACTACTTTTTATATATTCTATACATTTAATAACAATAAATTTAAAATATTGACATGGAGTAATAAATTATAAAAACAGTTAGCTAAACAATTCAGATAATATTTAAATCAAATCATTAAATAAGAATTAAATACAAAATAAACTATATAAAACATTCAATTTACCAAAAGCATTGATAATTCATATGACTCAACTATAATAATAATAAAAATAAAAATAAAAATAAAAATAATAAAAATAATAATAATAATAATAATAATAATAATAATAATAATAATATATAAGGACCACTTAAATAGGAAGCTTATTCGATGAATAGCTTAATGGTTCAGTCTCTATAACTAAAAGAATAATCTAGCAACATTATCGGCCTTCGTCCACACACAATTTTCCGTCAAGAAACGAAAAAAAAATAAAAATAAAAATAGAACTACACAAAATATACAACAAATAATAAACCTGAAATCGTACAAAAATCCCCCGTTCTTTAATTACATCACCGAACCTACGTGTAAAATTCACGAAACCTCAAAACAACGGTTAACACTCTAAACTGATATACATTGTTTTGACTTCATGAGCGGTAGTTTCATAAAATGAATGCAGCGAATTTTGTACATCACCGAACCTATCGTGTAAAATTGACGGAACCTCAAAACAACAAATCACACGGTCAACACTCTAAACTAATAGGTATTGGTTTTGACTTCATGAGCAGTAGTTTCATAAAATGAATGCAACGAATTTTGATAACAGAATAAATTATGGAAGGTTAGATCATTGAGCAAGGTATGAAATGGTTTAGTGCTTTCAACCTTTCTTCCTATGATTAGAAATTTAGAATAAAAATATCAAACTTGAGTTATCATAACCGAATAAAGGCTCCAGATCAATTAGCAAGGTATTGAACCTTTCTTCTTATGATGAGAATAAAAATACCAAGCTTGAGAAATGAGCGTGTGGATAGTAAGTTTTCAAATATCATATTTATAGGCAAAACAAAATAGTCATGAGACTCTTACAAAACTAAAATATCGACTAACGGCTGATTGCCTTTATTTTGAATTAATTTGATCACATTAAGAATCATTCATTGCAATAATTTCATGAAAGTTTGAAACGTTTGCAATGATAAAATAAATCTATCAATATATAAAGGGAGAGTTGTTGGGATATTAACAGAAATGCCATTATATGTCATTTTGGCGGGAAAATGAATGAAAAAGGTTTAAAACTCGGTTATATCTCTATAAATCAGATGCCAGTACAATTTGTGTGCATATCACGATGCAGATTGTGCATTTACCAAAATCTTAAACCAAGTGCAGTCAGGCATCTATCCCACACTCCTACTAATTTTAAAAGAAATGGCTTCCACTAGAAGTTTTGTACTACTACTATAAAACTGAGTTTGTGGAAGAACAGAACCATCGGTACTTATATTTCTCTTTCCAAATTTCCTTAAGTTATCTACTCAGTCTCATGTGAAGAAGACAAATAACAAAGTGAACGGGAAGAGAGGAGTGCTGGTTGTAGAAGAGCAGCAGTCGCAGCCGGCGGTTTCCGGCAGACCAACCCCAGAGGAGGCGACTATGTTTTGCTCCTTCTCTATTTACTCTATTTGTATTTGAAGGGGTTGGCAGCGGAAGCGCATTCATAAATCAATTACATAATAATCAGATCTATTTAGCGGATTATTTAGACAAATTCTATTCGCGTAATTATCTCACGTATCATGCTGATAACTCAAATAATAACATGCTTTAAATTAATAGAAACCTAAAACATGCTGTTCTAAGGTTCAGCCATTATACCTTGATGATTCTCCAAAGAATCGAAGATGGCTAGCGCCTTCTCCTCGTGAAGATTTTCAGTACAAAACCACGGATCTTCTGACTGGTTCCCGGACTGTGAACTGATATCAGGGTGGGCTGATCTCACCAGCGCACTAGGACTTAAATAGAGAAGACAAAAATCCTTTCCCTCGGAGGAGAGAAAATTTCGACTACTACTAGGAGTAGGGGCCGAAAATTTTGAGAAAATAATTAGTGTATTTTCTGTCTCCTTTATTCTCCTATTTATAATAAGTCACATATTGGGCCCAGACAGGGATCTATGGAAGGCTTTGGATATGGGCTCCTCCAATTAGCTTTTTACTAATTAAATTAAACCCAATTTAATATAAGCTTAAAATTGAATATTACGAGCAGCCACTACAGAAGTAATACTGCACTCCCCATCCAAATCCGAAATTATAAGTACTTCGGGTTTCCAATAAATTATATTTATTTCCCGCGCTTAAGATAGAAACATCAATTAATTAATTATTGCCTACTATGGACTTAATTAATTAATATCTTATTTATTCCAAGAGAGGACTCAGCAAGAAACTCTTATTTATTATTCATAGAGTAATTAAACTCCAACTAGCTAGGTTCCGAATAATAAAACCTTATTTCAAGCTTCTCTTGAGGATGTTATCAAACGAGACTCACCTCGCGCACGATTCAACATAATAGCAATCCTAGCACCGCTAGATATTAATCACCACTACCCAATATACCAGGCTTATTGGGTTGCGAAAAACCCGCACCATTTGGTAAGTCAAAGTAGAGCATAATCAATACCGTATGCTCAATGCTAACGTACATTGATTGTGAAATAATTTACGAGACCTCGTCTTTTAGTAGATAGCATAAAGACTGTCTCGCTGTTAGATCCATTCAGTGCTATACCACACCAACGTCATCTTATTTCAGTAAGGCTTAGAAATAATCGGTCTGACATTGCAACCTTTCACGATAGGTAGTCTAAGCCTATCTAGGTTGTGAAATCATTCTTTTTCTTTGTTTAGAACTGACCGTGTTACCTTAAAGTGGACGACGCCCACAACCGGTCTACTAAAACAAAGACTTAGACTTTGTTAAATTACTTATACATTTAAATATGCAATAAACATCCATTAAATGTAAAATATAACAACATTATGACAAAAATAATCTGTTTATTCATTTGGAAATTAAAATGAGAGTTTTAACAGTATTCAATCACTCGAAAGGTGATTTCTAGTATACAAACTCTAACAATCTCCCACTTATACTCAAAACAGCTTTCGAGTATACAAAAAAATGTGCACTACGTCTAATTCTCCCACTTATACTGAAAGCGAGTTGAGGTCTCGAGCGAGTCGAACTCCCATTCCTTCTACATGGCGCTTGAACGGTTTGACCGCCAATGCCTTAGTAAAAGGATCTGCCAGGTTGTTCTCTGACGCAATCTTGACCACTTCTATGTCTCCTCTCTGCACTATATCTCTGATGATATGATACTTCCTATCAATGTGTTTGCTCGCTTTGTGAGCTCTTGGTTCCTTCGAATTAGCCACAGCACCAGAATTGTCACAATAAATGATGATGCTCTTGGGCAGATTCGTAACCACACCTAAGTCCATAAGAAAGTTCTTGAGCCATACAGCCTCCTTTGCAGCCTCCGAAGCGGCCACATATTCGGCTTCCATGGTAGAGTCTGCAATGCATTTGTGCTTTACACTCTTCCAAATTACGGCTCCACCTCCTAAGGTAAACACATAACCAGAAGTAGATTTCCTCGAGTCCTGATCAGCTTGGAAGTCTGAATCAGTATATCCCAAAGGGCATAGCTCGGCTGCTTTGTAAACTAGAACATAGTCCTTAGTCCGTTTAAGGTACTTGAGTATGTTCTTTACTGCAGTCCAATGTCCTTGGCCAGGATTTGATTGATATCTTGCTACCATGCCAACAGCAAAGCAAATATCAGGTCTTGTACAAAGCATAGCACACATGAGACTACCAACTGCCGAAGCGTATGGTATCCTTCTCATCTCTGCTATCTCAGATGCTGTCGTGGGACACATCTCTTGAGATAAATGGATGTCATGTCTAAAAGGTAAGAAACCTTTCTTGGCATCTTGCATGATAAAACGACTAAGTACAGTTTCGATGTAGGGTTCTTGGGATAAGCACAACGTCCTTTTCTCACGATCCCTAAGGACCTTGATACCTAGGATGTGACCCGCATCTCCCATATCCTTCATCTCGAACTGGTTAGACAACCAAGTTCGTACTGATGACAACATCTTTTTATTGTCTCCAATTAGAAGAATGTCATCTACATATAAAACTAAGAACACCACATTCCCTTTTTCTACCTTCTTGTACACGCAGCTTTCGTTAGGGCATTTCTCGAATCCAAACTTATGAACAGTTTGATCGAAGCACTGATTCCATGATCTAGATGCTTGCTTGAGACCATAAATGGCCTTCTTAAGCTTCCAAACCATGTGCTCTTTGCCCTTGACGGCATAACCCTCGGGTTGTTCCATGTAGATGGTCTCCTCAAGACTACCGTTCAAGAACGCAGTCTTAACGTCCATCTGCCACACATCCCAATCCATGTAAGCTGCTATAGACAACAGTATCCGGATCGATTTGAGCATGGCCACTGGGGAGAAGGTCTCGTCGTAGTCGACACCTTCCTTTTGGGTATACCCCTTAGCCACTAGTCTTGCTTTAAAGACTTTAACTCGTCCATCGGGTCCACGTTTACGTTTGTATATCCACTTGCTCCCAATGGCAGTACAGCCTTCGGGTAGGACGGACAAATCATAGACATCTTTGTCTATCATAGATTGTAGTTCCGAATCCATTGTTTTCACCCATTCGCAATGATCGATATCCGCCTGCGCCTCTGCAAAATTCCAGGGATCTGGTACACTACTGTCCGAGGAGTGATCCATAGATTCTCCCAAACCAATGTACCTTTCGGGCTCATGAGAGACCCTCCCACTGCGGCGCGGCACTACAATATTAGGTGTAGAAGTTGAAGGTTCAGGAATTGGTTGTACTACAGGTACTTGTTCTTGGTTAATGGAACTTGTGACTGAAGTAAGCTCTTCAAGAGCTACCTCACTGCTGGTTTTATAATTCATAACAAAGTCTTCCTCTAAGAATGTCGCGTGAGTACTCACAATGACTTTCTTGTCTCGGAGACTATAGAATTCATAAGCTTTCGAACCTTTGCGGTACCCTATAAACAAACATACCTCTGTCCTTGAGCCCAGCTTAGTTGGATCCTTTTCCAAAACATGAGATGGACACCCCCATATCTTGAGATGTTCTAGATTGGGCTTACGCCCAGTCCACAACTCATATGGAGTAGCAGGAACAGATTTTGACGGTAAATTGTCTAAGATATGACTTGCGGAAAGCAAGGCATGTCCCCAAAACGAAATGGGCAGTCGTGCATAACTCATCATCGATCGGACCATGTTTAACAAGGTCCTATTCCTTCTTTCAGCTACGCCATTCTGCTGAGGTGTGCCCGGCGCAGTCGTTTGGGATTGAATTCCCTCCACTGATAAGTAGTCCAAAAACTCAGCACTGAGGTACTCGCCTCCGCGATCAGATCGCAGGCTCTTGATACGTTTTCCATGATGCGTCTCAGCATAAGCCTTAAACTCCTTGAACTTGTCAAAAGCTTCAGACTTAAAGCGCATCAAATAAACATGTCCAACTTTCGAGTAATCATCAATAAAAGTGATGAAATAGCGAAAGCCGCCTCTTGCCTCGGTTGACATTGGTCCACACACATCAGTATGAACGAGTTCTAGTGCTTCCTTGGCCCTATTACCTTTCACTCTAAAAGGTCTCTTGGTCATCTTGCCTTCCAAACAGGATTCGCACGTGGAAAACGATTCAGTATCTAGCCCTTTAAGAAGGTCTTGATCCACGAGTGTTTGAATCCTCTTTTGGTTGGCATGACCAAGTCTAAGATGCCATAAGTACGTTTCGTTCATTGAACTTGAAGGTTCTTTTCTTTTCTTTGAAATTTTCGATGCATTATTGAGTTCTAATTTGCGATCATTATATTGTGTAGATACGATTGTGTACAGATTGTTTTCCATGATACCACGACAGATATAAGAACCATCTTTCTTAATAACACAACTGTCATTAAAAGAAATCAAATATCCATCAAAAACCAATTTAGAAACTGAAATTAAATTTCTTCTAAAAGAAGGTATCAACAAAACATTCTTCATAATCAAAAATCTATCACTACTAAAACGCAAATAAACGTCTCCCACTGCAACGGCCGCCACTTTAGTAGCGTCGCCCAGCTGGACTTCGATCTCTCCATCATATAGCCGTCTTGTCACCTGCATTAAGTCAGGATCAAAACAAATATGATCAGTAGCTCCAGTGTCAATAACCCAAGTATGAGAAGAAGTCGAAGCCAAACATAACTCAACAACTAGAGCTTGGTGCATACCTGTAGCCTTGCTCCTTTTAGGGCAATCTGGCTTCCAATGCCCCTTCTCTCCACACTTGAAACACTTTCCGGTTTGCTTCTTTCCCGACCTCCTCTTTTTCTTTCCCTTAGCATCTTTAGGTGTGACCTGGTTTGTCACTTTCTTCTTTCCTGTGCCAGGCCTAGGCCCAGAGGAACGATGTGACGAACTAACCATCGCAGCCTTAGCTTGGTTCATGAGATCTTCCGCCGACTGAAGTTCAGTCAACAACTCAGCCAAGGTGTAATTCCTTTTGTTCATTTCAAAGTTGAGCTTGAACTGCTGGAAGCTAGGGGGCAAACTCTGAAGGATAATAGTAACTTGGGACTCGGCATCAATGACGCCTCCCAAAACCTCAATTTGATTGAGGTGGCTCATCATCTCGAGGACATGGTCCCTCACAGACGAGCCTTCCTTCATAGACTTGCACATGATACTCCGAAAGGCTTGAGACTTAGCCGTTCGATTCTGAGTACCAAAAAGATTCGTGAGATTTTCCATAATCTCGGTGGCAGTTGCCATGGCGGCATGCTGATGTCTAAGCACTGTTGACATGGAGGCCAACATATAACACTTAGCCATCTCATTCGCCTTGTGCCACCGTCTATGGGCATCTCGCGCAGCCTGCGCGGCATTAGCTGCCGGCACTGGGGGCCGAGGAGTAGTGAGCACAAATTTGTACTCATCAGCCGTGAGAACGATGTCCAAATTTTGTTTCCATTCTATGTAATTTTGGCCCTCGAGTTTCTTTTCTTTAAGAATTGCAGATAGAGGATTGAGTGACATGTTGACGATTTTAGTTGCACTACAAAATAGAATATTTACTATTTGTCATAAACTTATGTGAAGAAATTGAGTAGATTAAACCATAAAACTTTTCAAATTCTCACAACTGTAAAATTAAAATTTTGTACCATCAAGCAGAGGTCAATACGCATTAAAATTTTAACATTTTTACTGGTCACAACACCGACGAATAGTCCAGAGACCGCAGCACGGCATGGCCGCCAAATGTTGCCTAAGCACGACCATCAGATTTAGCATTACAGAATCTCGTTTCTACAACACATTCCCATAACAATGCTTATGTGTTGATATCAAGACCAAGCTATCTCGTAAATTCTGTTTGAACTTCTGAAACTTGTAATTTCTTAGGATTATTGTCCCCACAGCATGGGTGGCGATAATATTGGAAACTACTTTCTAGTTCATACTATTTACATTTGAGAAGTCCACCTATATGAACTCGCTATTTCTTAGGATTATTGTCCCCACAGCATGGGTGGCGATAATATTAGAAATCAGCTTCATAAGTTGTGGACCAATCGATGGAGACCATATACAAACTTAGTTCGTAATTATCGCTTAGATATTTAAGTTATGGTTTTTCATTAATTATCCTTAGCCTTAATTAAATTCTGTTGGTATTTAATTTACTGGATAATTAAATCTTTTATAATCTTTTAAACATCTTATTAAAGGATAATTTATTAATTACTAAAGTTTAATCCATATTCATGTCTTCTATAAGATTTATCTAACATAAATAATTATTTATATCTTTTACGGACATGAATAAATAAACTTAAATTAATTCCTTATTAAGATTGGGAAGAGAATATATTTTATTATTTAATGAAATCCTACATATCTATCCTTATTAGGATTCTAGATATATAATATAATTTAGGAAACTATTTAATTATTGTCATCTATATCATCTAGGATATGAAATATTCATAGATATAGAAAATAATCAAAATATTCCTAAAATCTAGGGAAATCTTCCCAAAATATTTTATTTCAATTAAATAATAATATTTTAACGATTTCTATTAATTTAGGAATTAAATAATCAATAAAATAATATTTCATCGTTATCTCGTGGTCGAGGTTCGCACGATCCACGTCGATGATGACCTGCCGGAGTTCGACCGCCGGGCCGGCGAGTTCGCCGCTCAGCCATCTCTGGCAGCCCGCGCTAGGCGCGGCTGCTTCCAATTCTCCCACTGCGGCGCTGATGCGCCGCGAGACTCCCTCCGTCGACGTCGCCTAGCGCGCGGCTGACGCCGCGCAGCACCGGCGATCTCCCTCCACCCCGACGTTCTCGCTCAGGCCAGCAGCAGCCGCGAACGGCGTCGCTGCTTCCCGGTCCGGCGACGCTAGGGCTGGGTTCGACTAGGGTTAGGTCTAGGGTTAGGGTTAGGGTTTTTCTTGTCGGAGGAAAACAGTCGCTGCTCTCGGACGAGCAGCGGCTCTTGTAAACCACTGGCATAGTCGATCGCCGCCTGAGTTGAGGAGCAGCCGTCGCTGTCTTCCCGACAGCGCGGACGAGCCCATGCTCGTATTCGCGTCGTCGCATGATCGCGCCCTAGCTCCCACTCGATTGGCTGTAAGTGCTCGGAGACCGCCGATTCCGGTGGTCACGCCGGCGGCGCACACGAGTCCACTCTCGTCTGTGCGTCGCTGGTCGATCACTGCCCGATCTCCCACTCACTCGACAACCCTAATCGGATCGCTTGTCGCGCGATTCGTCTCGGCGCAAGCGCCGACGAATCGCACGTCTCTAGGGTTCCAAGATTTGAGTTCTTTGTTTCGATAGTTCTTGAGTTCATCATGCATAAAAATAACAACTAAAAACAAGAACATGCTTCGAAAACAAAAACGCATGCATACATGAATTTCGCGAAATTTAAATCCAAATAATCAGAGCCAAAGACTGGCTCTGATACCAATTGAAGGGGTTGGCAGCGGAAGCGCATTCATAAATCAATTACATAATAATCAGATCTATTTAGCGGATTATTTAGACAAATTCTATTCGCGTAATTATCTCACGTATCATGCTGATAACTCAATAATAACATGCTTTAAATTAATAGAAACCTAAGACATGCTGTTCTAAGGTTCAGCCATTATACCTTGATGATTCTCCAAAGAATCGAAGATGGCTAGCGCCTTCTCCTCGTGAAGATTTTCAGTACAAAACCACGGATCTTCTGACTGGTTCCCGGACTGTGAACTGATATCTGGGTGGGCTGATCTCACCAGCGCACTAGGACTTAAATAGAGAAGACAGAAATCCTTTCCCTCGGAGGAGAGAAAATTTCGACTACTACTAGGAGTAGGGGACGAAAATTTTGAGAAAATAATTAGTGTATTTTCTGTCTCCTTTATTCTCCTATTTATAATAAGTCACATATTGGGCCCAGACAGGGATCTATGGAAGGCTTTGGATATGGGCTCCTCCAATTAGCTTTTTACTAATTAAATTAAACCTAATTTAATATAAGCTTAAAATTGAATATTACGAGCAGCCACTACAGAAGTAATACTGCACTCCCCATCCAAATCCGAAATTATAAGTACTTCGGGTTTCCAATAAATTATATTTATTTCCCGCGCTTAAGATAGAAACATCAATTAATTAATTATTGCCTGCTATGGACTTAATTAATTAATATCTTATTTATTCCAAGAGAGGACTCAGCAAGAAACTCTTATTTATTATTCATAGAGTAATTAAACTCCAACTAGCTAGGTTCCGAATAATAAAACCTTATTTCAAGCTTCTCTTGAGGATGTTATCAAACGAGACTCACCTCGCGCACGATTCAACATAATAGCAATCCTAGCACCGCTAGATATTAATCACCACTACCCAATATACCAGGCTTATTGGGTTGCGAAAAACCCGCACCATTTGGTAAGTCAAAGTAGTGCATAATCAATACCGTATGCTCAATGCTAACGTACATTGATTGAGAAATAATTTACGAGACCTCGTCTTTCAGTAGATAGCATAAAGACTGTCTCGCTGTTAGATCCATTCAGTGCTATACCACACCAACGTCATCTTATTTCAGTAAGGCTTAGAAATAATCGGACTGACATTGCAACCTTTCACGATAGGTAGTCTAAGCCTATCTAGGTTGTGAAATCATTCTTTTTCTTTGTTTAGAACTGACCGTGTTACCTTAAAGTGGACGACGCCCACAACCGGTCTACTAAAACAAAGACTTAGACTTTGTTAAATTACTTATACATTTAAATATGCAATAAACATCCATTAAATGTAAAATATAACAACATTATGACAAAAAAAATCTTTTATTCATTTGGAAAATAAAATGAGAGTTTTAACAGTATTCAATCACTCGAAAGGTGATTTCTAGTATACAAACTCTAACAATATTCGTGTATAAAATGTAGGTGAGTAGAAAAGCGGCGGCAACAATGGCAACATCGGACACCCAAGACTATGGCAGAGAGAACACGAGAGGGGAAAGGAGGTAGATGGCAGAGCTACCTTCAAGTACTATGATTCGCCGTCGGTGGCTCTAGGCTGAGAAGAACACTGGACCTTCCTCCACACCCCGTTACCGCCGGTTTGCCGGAGAAAATTCACCCCTTCGGTTCTTTCTCTCCCATCAAAAAGCTGAAACAAATTTTGTAATTTATACTTATCTCTTAATTACAAAGTAGGGCTTCAATAAGGGTGGAATGCTTGATTTATTAATTTTTCGTTATGCACATTTTCATAGTTAATGATGAAATAACAGTAGTAGTTGATTGTTTCTCCACATTATCTGAACAAATTTTCTTAAGCAGATTTCACATTCTCTCTTACACGTATCACAATATTAACCGTATGTGTACACCAAAGTGGTCCACTATTTCATACTTAAATTCATGATTAATCTTATACTCATAGACAGTATGCATTTTAATTATTTTAAATTTTTTTTATATATATCTAAGATATTACAAGCAAAATTAAATGATCTCCTTAAGTTTTAGCTATGCACTAAGAGTATCTCCAACCATTCCACTAAACTCAAACTCATTTTAGCATAAATCTCACACTAAATATTGATTTTACTCCAATCATTTACACTAAACTTAAACTTAAAAGAATATTCTCTATATTATGCCTTTTTTACTCACAAAATTTAAAAAAAATTTAGGTTTTGGTTTAGTGTAAACCTAAAGATAGATAATTTTTTCTCAAAAACCAAAAATAGGATTGGTTTTTGAGTACTATTGGAGCTAAATACCTATTTCATTTTAGGTTTTAGTGTACCCTTGGATATGGTCTAATATAAAAACAATGAAAGGAGTAGAACACACTTAAATGTACTCCTTTCGTTCCAAGATAAGTAATCACAAACTTATCGGCACGGGATTTAAGGAAATGAGGTTTTGTTAGTAAAGTGGAAAGTGAATAAAATAAGAGAATTATAAAGAAGAGAGAAAAAGTAAGAGAAAGAATATAAAAAAGGAAATGAGTCACTTATCTTGGGACGCCCCAAAAAAGAATATGAGTCACTTATCTTGGGATGGAGGAAGTATATCTAATATTTTAAATGTAAGATATAACCGTAAACTATATAATAGGAAGAAGAACACCCATACCCACTCTTTTTAATTATTTTAACAATTTGACAATACCAAAATTAAAATAACAATTTGACAATCGAAGCTAGCTAGCAGTCTATAATTATAAGCAAGCAATTCAAGATATATAGGCAAATAATGGTTTCAAGCAATCTTGGATTAAGATAACAGTTATAATGGTCGAACAGTTATAATTTTCTTTCAATTTTTCAAAAAGAATTAAGAATACTCTACTAAATCCATTTACTTCATTAATTTATTACAATAAATATTGTGATTTATGCAAAATTTGACTGTTCTGATAAAGATGTGTTAAGATGGGTTAAGCATATATAAAGAAAAAAAATGCATGACAGACTAAGGTTGAATCTGCTTTTAAATTTCAAATCCTTATTGGTGATAGGTTGTCATTTTAATTTGGATTGTCATTTTAGTATAACCCACTCCCTATATATATCAATTTGATTTTTGCAAATAATGCAGTGCACTTACCCTTTGCACGACCCTAAAACTTGCTTCTATTAATTTATTGTGTATAGCATTTTTCCAAAGCTTATGATTTGTTGTTTTGATGTTATTACCGGCAACAAATCTTATAAACTACTATTTCCTCCGTCCCGACTAAGATGGCACATTTCTTAGTCGGCATAGGATTTTAGGAGTTGCTGGTCAATGTGTTTAATTTACGAGGGAAAAATAATGGATGTAAGTATTAAATGGAGTGAGGAAGAGAGTTAAACATTTAATTAGAGTGGGAAAAAAAGTGATTGGACGAACCCGAGACCTTTGGCCTCAGACATTATTAAACTAAAGTGTTAGTATGTACTCTCTTTATCCTATTATAAGCGACATATTCTCTTTTATGATGTCTTATTCTAATTAATATACTATACATTTCTTCAAATGAAAATATCATTATTTTTTTTCACTTTATCCACTTTTATTCCTTATTCACTCAACTCACAGAATAAAAATATACAAAATCACATGCCGAATAGAAAATACTTCACTTAGAGTGGAAGGAGAGAAGCATATTCTTTTCTTTTTTTTTTTCATGAAGAGTATGTATATATTATTCTTATTTTGTTAATTATTTCAAATTTTATATTTACTTGTGAAAATTATATGACCCGTGCATAGCACGGGTGTTGATACTAGTTGTTAATTAATTTGGCAGTAATTTTAGTAAATGTTAATTACATTTAATACTAATTTTTTTTTATATATTTTACTCAGCATGGTCACCTATTGATAAGATAATTAGATTTTCTATATAAAATTAGTTGTATCCCTGAACAATCTATAAATAATCTATACATATATAAAACCCGAGTTTAGGACAGAAATGTAAATATTTATGAAGTTTGGGTAAAATTAAAAATTTATTCTTATAAAAGAATTGTTCATACTGAGTATGATTTATAACAGATCATTTATCTTGATTGTCAATTACTATATTTATTATATATGAATAGATTGGGTTATAACTAATAATATGACATTTGAGGCATTAAATTGTATTTTGACGAGAAGAAGGCTGTTTGTGTATGAAATAAGACAAGTATCACCCCCATAACTTATAAGTATTTCAAAATATGGTCAAAACTCGCATATATGTGTAGATAGATAGATAGATTATAATGGATTATTAAATTATTATTAATTATATTTATAATATGTAAATTTATTGGGTTATAAATGTGGTTTGTAATGGTAGTTATGCTTTTTTTATTCATGTTTTGAGTTGGAATTTGAAATAAAATCCGGTTAGGAATGAAAAAGATAATTTACAATTTTTTTTTTAATTTCTATTGTTCATTTTTTTCCTTTTGAGTTTTTAGAGTTTTCTGAATGTTTATAAGTAGAGTTATCCTCGTTTTGACAACATTTTTCGGACGACGAATTTCGGCCACATCACATCATTCAGGGCAGAAAAAGATAATATACTCTTTTTTAGCTTTTTTTTTTTTTTAATTTCTATTGTTCATTTTTTTCCTTTTGAGTTGTTTTTAGGATTTTCGATATGCATTTAAGTAGATTTATGCTTGTTTTAACAATATTTTTTGGACGATGAATTTTGGCCAAGTCACATCGTTTAGGGGCGAAAAAGGTAATTTACTATTTTTATGCTATTTTTAATTTATACTGTTCATTTTTTTAATCTTTTTTTAAATTTTAAGGGTTTTCTAAACATTTATAAGTTGAGTTATCATTTTTTTGACGACATTTTCGGACGACGGATTTTGGCCACTTCAATCTTTCAGGGGCGAAGAAGATAATTTACTCTTTTTTTGGCTTATTTTTAATTTCTACATTTTTTTTTCATATTGGGTTTTTAGGGTTTTTCTAAAAGCATTTAAGTAGAGATATCCTTGTTTTGACAACACTTTTTGGAAGACAAATTTTTTGCACTTCACATTCTTTAGGGGCGAAAAAGATACTTCACTATTTTTGGGCTTTTTTTTTTTAATTTCAACTGTGCATTTTTTTCCTTTTGATTTTTTTATGATTTACTTAGCGCATATAAGTAGACTTATCTTCGTCTGACAACATTTTGCTGACGACGAATTTTGGCCATTTCACATCGTTTAGGAGTGAAAAACATAATTTACTCTTTTTTTAGCTTATTTTTAATTTCTGCTGTTTGTTTTTTTTTTCTTTTGAGTTTTTAGTGTTTTTTAAACGTTTATAAGTAGAGTGATCTTTATTTTGACAACATTTTTTGGACGACGAATTTTGGTCACTTCACATCGTCTAGGGATGAAAAAGACAATTTACTCTTTTTTGGGCTTATTTTTAATTTCTACTGTTTATTTTATCTTTTGAATCGTTAGGGTTTTCTAAACGCATTTATGTAGAGGTATCCTTGTTTTGACAACATTTTTTGGAAGACGAATTTTTACCACTTCAAAACGTGCATGGGCAAAAAAGATGCTTTACTATTTTCAGGCTTTTTTTATTTATAATGTTGGTTTTTTTTTTTTTCTTTTGAGTTTTAGGGATTTCTAAACGCATATATGTAGAGTTACCCTTGTTTTGACAATATTGTTTGGACGACGAATTTGGGTCACTTCTCAACATTTAGGTGTGAAAAAGATAATTTACTTTTTTGGCTTATTCTTAATTCCTACTGTTCTTTGTTTTTTCACTTTTGAGTTTGTAGAGTTTTCTAATGTATTTAAAGAGAGTTATCCTGATTTTGACAACATTTTTCAGACGACGAATTTGAGCTACTTCACATAATGTAGGGGCAAACAAGATAATTTACTCTTTTTTGAGCTTATTTTCAATTTCTACTGTTTTTTTTTTGTTTGAGTTTTTAGACTTTTCTAGATGCATTTAAATAGAGGTATCCTGGTTTTGAAAACATTTTTCGGACGACGAATTTTGGGTGTTTCACATCGGTTAGGGACGAAAAAGATAATTTACAATTTTTTTTTTAATTTCTATTGTTCATTTTTTTCCTTATGAGTTTTTAGAGTTTTCTAAATGTTTATAAGTAGAATTATCCTCGTTTTGACAACATTTTTCGGAAGACGAATTTCGGCCACATCACATCATTCAGGGCAGAAAAAGATAATATACTCTTTTTTAGTTTTTTTTTTTTTTAATTTCTATTGTTCATTTTTTCCTTTTGAGTTGTTTTTAGGGTTTTCGATATGCATTTAAGTAGATTTATGCTTGTTTTAACAACATTTTTTGGATGATGAATTTTGGCCACGTCACATCATTTAGAGGCGAAAAAGGTAATTTACTATTTTTATGCTATTTTTAATTTATACAGTTCATTTTTTTTATCATTTTTTGAATTTTAAGGGTTTTCTAAACATTTATAAGTAGAGTTATCCTTTTTTGGACGACATTTTCGGACGACGAATTTTGGCCACATCAATCTTTCAGGGGCGAAGAAGATAATTTACTCTTTTTTTGGCTTATTTTTAATTTCTACATTTTTTTTTTCATTTTGGGTTTTTAGGGTTTTTCTAAAAGCATTTAGGTAGATATATCCTTGTTTTGACAACACTTTTTGGAAGACAAATTTTTTGCACTTCACATTCTTTAGGGGCGAAAAAGATACATCACTATTTTTGGGCTTTTTTTTTTAATTACAACTGTTCATTTTTTTCCTTTTGATTTTTTTATGATTTTCTCAGCGCATATAAGTAGAGTTATCTTCGTCTGACAACATTTTGCTGACGACGAATTTTGGCCATTTCACATCGTTTAGGAGTGAAAAACATAATTTACTCTTTTTTTAGCTTATTTTTAATTTCTGCTGTTTGTTTTTTTTTTCTTTTGAGTTTTTAGTGTTTTTTAAACGTTTATAAGTAGAGTGATCTTTATTTTGACAACATTTTTTGGACGACGAATTTTGGTCACTTCACATCGTCTAGGGATGAAAAAGACAATTTACTCTTTTTTGGGCTTATTTTTAATTTCTACTGTTTATTTTATCTTTTGAATCGTTAGGGTTTTCTAAACGCAATTATGTTGAGGTATCCTTGTTTTGACAACATTTTTTGGAAAACGAATTTTTACCACTTCAAAACGTGCATGGGCAAAAAAGATGCTTTACTATTTTCAGGCTTTTTCTATTTATAATGTTGGTTTTTTTTTTTTTTTTGAGTTTTAGGGATTTCTAAACGCATATATGTAGAGTTACCCATGTTTTGACAATATTTTTTGGACGACGAATTTGGGCCACTTCTCATCATTTAGGTGTGAAAAAGATAATTTACTTTTTTGGCTTATTTTTAATTCCTTTTGTTCTTTGTTTTTTCACTTTTGAGTTTGTAGAGTTTTCTAATGTATTTAAAGAGAGTTACCCTGATTTTGATAACATTTTTCAGACGACGAATTTGAGCTACTTCACATAATGTAGGGGCAAAAAAGATAATTTACTCTTTTTTGAGCTTATTTTCAATTTCTACTGTTTTTTTTTGTTTGAGTTTTTAGACTTTTCTAAATGCATTTAAATAGAGGTATCCTGGTTTTGAAAACATTTTTCGGACGACGAATTTTGGGTATTTCACATCGGTTAGGGACGAAAAAGATAATTTACAATTTTTTTCTTAATTTCTATTGTTCATTTTTTTCCTTCTGAGTTTTTAGAGTTTTCTAAATGTTTATAAGTAGAGTTATCCTCGTTTTGACAACATTTTTCGGACGGCGAATTTCGGCCACATCACATCATTCAGGGCAGAAAAAGATAATATACTCTTTTTTAGTTTTTTTTTTTTAATTTCTATTGTTCATTTTTTCCTTTTGAGTTGTTTTTAGGGTTTTCGATATGCATTTAAGTAGATTTATGCTTGTTTTAACAACATTTTTTGGACGATGAATTTTGGCCACGTCACATCATTTAGAGGCGAAAAAGGTAATTTACTATATTTATGTTATTTTTAATTTATACAGTTCATTTTTTTTTATCATTTTTTGAATTTTAAGGGTTTTCTAAACATTTATAAGTAGAGTTATTGATAAGTCGTATTCTAAGCCTTGGTTACTGGTCAGTATGTCGTGAAATACATGTATTATCTGCAAAACAGTTGCTAAAGTGTGCAGGATTGAAGGATCCAAGTCAGTAGGTGACGATTCGGGTGACGCAAGTGAAAAGGGCACTAGAAGGGTGCGATACTGACCAGAATGCATGCCAGAGAAAAGGCTCGAGATGGAGAAGGAGGATAGCTGGGATGATCATTGACAAGGGCAAAAAGGTCAAAGTGCGGGAGAAGTCTACCCTAAAAGCAAGGGCAAGCCTCCCTATAAAAGAAGCCACTTGGAGAGAGAGAAAAAAAAAAGGCAGTTCGGTTCGGAGTTTGAAAAACACACTTAGTAGAATTCTCTCTAGAAGATCCATCCTTCAGCATTATCTTACCTCTCGTTCCTCGCCACAGCCATGGTCACTTGACGTCCAAGAGTCTGCCGGAGAAGTCATCAGTTCGCCCTTCCAGCCAGTTATCGCAATAGTATAGTAGTATCATCGCCCGGAGTGGCAAAAACAATCTTAATCGCTTTCTTAGTTTAAAGTTTACTTTTGTTCATTGTTAGTTATTTGCTAACACTCATCGTTGTTGCTCTTTTGAAGTACCTTGTTAATTTCCAGCTTTTACATTATGAAGTTTGTATTTCGCATGTCACTTTGGTTTGAGTTTGCTTCATTCTGCCTAGGAAAGTTAGATTTAGTCATTGCTTTCAATTTCTAAGTGTTTTCTATTCGGGAGTTGTTGATTTGAAGTTGTAGCTAAGTTAGTCAAATTTTCGTGCATGAGTTTCTTTTCTGCGCCGTGATTATCACCTTGCATGTCAGTCAGTAGAAGTAAAAGTTGCAGTTTACCGTTTAATTCAAGTTTAAGCATTTTTATCGATGGATCTCGAGTTTGAATTCATGAATCTGAAGTTTAGTTATGGTGTCTGTGTTCATATGATTTTTGTCAATACATGGTGAAGAAGAAAACGTCAAAATCAACTTTGGTTTGAACCACTTTTACTTTTAAGTTACTTTTTACTTTTGTTCCCTACTTTTCAGAGGTACTATCCAGACTTGTCAGAAAGCCCCCAGCCATCAGATACACTTTGTTTTCTAACTTTCCTCTTTTAGTAACTGTCCACTTCCCATATGTCTCTGATACACCTTGTCCCCCATTCTCACGAACACTCCCACATGTCTGTTATTTTTCCGCCTACTAGTCAGTAGAGTACTACCGTTGTTTCCTGTCTAGGTAAATCTCAACCCAAGCGTGGTAGCTAACCAAACACCCAGGAAAGTCACCACAGTTATCTAAACGTGTCCATCCTCGTGGGATTCGACCCTTACATCCGCTATACTAATCAGTAAAAGTGGGTTGAGGAAATTTGTTTGAAGTCAGGTCTCGGTCGTCGTATCAACGACTCAGCTGGGTCGGGAATCTCTTCCTGATCAGTTGGAATACACTCCAATTTCACATACGAAACCATCGAAGACAGAGAACTGACCACTTCAAAATGGCGCCGTTGCCGGGGATGGATGGCGTTCATACCTGTTATTGTGTGTGATCTTTTTGGTGTACATACTGTTTATAATTTTTCTTTTCTTTTCGTTTTCAGTTTATGAGAAGTGGCTCGGCTCCTGGCCAGTGGAGACCAAGGATACTTCCCAGGGGAACAATACTCGTTACCACTCGTTCTGGCCTGTCGACAGCACTATCCGACCTGGTCACGAGTAGCGACGAAGAAAAAGAGGAGCTAGAGTACCAACTCCCGGAGATACCACCCCAGCCAGTAAGGACACTAGTGAGGATGGCTGACCATGGTGAGGACGATCCCGAGCTCGCGACACTTACCGCACATGCCGACGGAGATTCCCCACAAGCCATAATGGTCACCCCAAGCCAGACCGCCTGTGATGTGAAACCCCACGTGATTGCAATCCTACCGACTTACTGTGGGAAGAGTTATGAAGGACCCTACGAATTCTTAAATGAGTTCTGCAAAATCTGTAAGGCAAAGAGGCGGCTAGCAGGAGCGAGCGAGGACGATTACTGCTTGAAGGCCCTACCCTTTGTCCTAAAAGGAGAGGCCAACACTTGGTTCATGCGCCTGCCAGCCGACTCTATCAATACATGGGCCGACTTCAAGTCAGTATTCCTAGCTGAATTTTTCCCGTCTTCGAAGACAAGTGCATTAAAGAGGAAAATATCATGCATAAGGCAAGAGTATGATGAAACCTTGAGCGAGTACTGGGAGAAGTACATGAGCCTTCTGGAGTCATGCCCCAACCATCGCATGAAGGAGATAGAGGTGCACCACACCTTCTATGAGGGGATGAACAAAGAAACCAAGGATCTGGCGAATTCATCATCTGGAGGAGATTTCACCCAGTTGAGAGTGAGTGAAGCCAAAAAGGTGCTACGCAAGCTGTTGAATGCGAAGAAGACGTACGACAACGCGAGAGATGGGTACAGCAGAGAAAGGGTAGCGAGTGCTTCGGCTACTGACCAGGAGGAACGGATGGACTTGAAGATGGAAGAATTGAAGAAGGAACTGCTGACTGCAATCAAGCAGAACACTCCACCACCTTCTCCAACTGGAGGCCAAGAAGCCCCAGCACTACCGTATGATCAACCGGACAACTCGCCGGATGTGGAACAAGCGAATGCCGCAGGTTACTACAATTCCAACGGAAATTGGATTCCGGGGAAACAAAGAGATGCACCGTGGAGGGACCACCCCAATTTCCGATGGGGAGATAGGAATCAGAATCAGAACCAAAATCCGGCTCCAAATCAACTCAACCCCCAACCGAATCAATATCCCAACCGCGGACCAACAAAACCTGAACCCGAACCCTACCTATGTGCCACCCCATCAGCGAAACTACCAAAACCAAAACCACAATCAAAACCAGAACCAGCAACAATTTAACCCAGGGCCTCAACATAACACCCACCACCAAAACCAAAGTCAGTACTAGCACAACAACGACCAGTATAACCTTCCTGCCCAGTATAACCAGTACCCACCGAACCAAAACCAACAGAATTTCTCAGGCTACCAGTCAAACCCACCACCTTAGTATAACCAGCATCAGAGCTCGAACCAATTCCATCACCCAAACAGGTCGAGGAGGTCTATGGAGGACATGATGGGAGAGATGCTTGCCTCGCAGCAAAGCATTAAAAATGACTTGCAGTCCAGTAATGAAACAATGCAAGGAATGCAAAGTGCCCAGAAGGAGCATAGGGAAAATATGGATATGATGAACAGGCAGTTGGCCCAGCTCGCTAACTCAGTGGGCGAAATGAAGGGAAACTCAGGGAAACTCCCATCTACAGTCCATATACCGGAAAAGGCAAATGTGAGCAAGATTACACTGCGGTCAGGAACAGCTTACAACGGACCTCAGCTTAAGAACCCTGTCGGGGAGTCAAGTGGAGAAGGGGTGCTGAGCGACGTCATTCCAGCAGAAAAGCTAACGAGACCTCTGCCTCAGATGGAGGATCCGTTTTTTCTAAACAAGGAGCCTACCGTGGAAGAAAAGGAGGGAGAAACACAACCTGGGAATGAGCAATCGGGAGGGGTAATACCCACATCAGACCCGCGAGGCACAAACGGGAAATCCACAAGGATTGACTGGAGAGGCTAAGGGAGAAAAACCGTTTCCATACCGGTTTGTGACGAAAAGGAAGAAGGAAAACACGGTGGATTTCATGTCGATCTTTGGGAAGCTGGATGTCACTATACCAATCCTCCAAGCCGTGAGACTGCCCCCTCTGGGGAAGTTTATAAAGGAGTTTATAGCCGGGAAGGCCCAGGAAGATGGAAAGATCATGGTGGAGGGAATAGCATCGGCCATTGTACAGGAGAAGCTACCGCCCAAGAGAGCCGACCCAGGTATGTTTACCCTACCCATAACGATTGGAGATGTGAAAATCGAACATGCAATGTGTGATTTAGGGGCATCTATCAATGTTATGTCGTTATCCATTTATAATCGGTTAAAGGGGGTAAAATTGTCGAATACTAGGGTGTTAATCCAATTGGCTGATAGGTCGTGTATTAACCCTGAGGGTGTGTTAGAAAATGTGCTGGTCAGGATACAGAACTTTACTTATCCCGCTGATTTTTATGTCATTAAAATGAGTGAACCAGAAGCTAGGGAGTCTAGCGGGATATTGTTAGGAAAACCATTTTTAAGAACGGCTAAGACAATTGTGGATATGGCCGAAGGGACAATATGCATTGACTTTAATGGTGAGAAATTTGTCTTTGACATCAACGAAGCCATGAAGAGACCAATAGATTCTGAAAATCTATGTTATGTTGATGTAATTGACCCCTTAGTCCAAGAATTTCTTGAGACCGAATTATTGTAGGAAAAGCTCCAAGCCTTGGATGTGTATGCCCAGGCTGATGTGGAAGCAGCCGCATGGTGTGATCTGATCAGTAGCCGAGGGTTGACTGACGAAGAGATCGAGGAAGCAATTATGGAATTCTGTCAGAAGTCAGAGCTAGCAGGATCCGTAGGGGCCGTGGTACCGGTCAGTAGGGAGGAAAAATCAGATGCTGAACAGGAACAAGAGGAGGATTCAGAGAAGAACCCTTTACCTACAGACACACTACCCCCGCAAGTGGAGTTGAAAAAATTGCCAGCAAACCTTAAGTATGCCTACCTAGGGGAGGAAGACTCATTCCCTGTAATCATCAACAGCGGGTTGACTGAACAACAAGAGGCAAGACTACTGACCGTGCTGAGCAAAAACAAGAAGGCTATTGGATGGAGCCTTACGGACCTGGTAGGTATAAACCCGGATGTCTGCATGCACCACATTAGGCTAGAGGATGGAGCCAGGGTGCATAGGGACTCTCAAAGAAAGGTGAACCCAAACATGCGAGAAGAGATACTGAAGGAAATCTTGAAGTTGCTCTCACTGGGCATTATATACTCGGTGCCAGACAGTGAATGGGTTAGCCCAATCCATATGGTCCCCAAGAAGTCAGGGATCCAGGTGATTAAGAATGAGAGGAATGAACTAGTGCCCACCAGACTAGTTACTGGTTGGCGGATGTGTATAGATTACCGAAAGCTGAACGCTGCAACCAGGAAGGACCACTTCCCCCTGCCATTCATAGACCAAATGCTGGAGCGACTGGCTGGGAGGAAGTATTTCTGCTTTTTGGATGGGTATAGTGGATAATTTCTAATCTATGTGAACCCGGAGGACCAGGATAAGACCACATTCACGTGCCCATTTGGAACCTATGCGTATAGGCGTATGCCATTTGGCCTATGCAACGCCCCTGGTACTTTCCAACGGTGCATGATGAGCATATTCTCGGACTTAATTGAAGATTGTATAGAGATCTTTATGGATGATTTCACTGTCTATGGAGACTCTTTCGACTCGTGCTTGCAACATTTGGATATAGTGCTAGGAAGGTGTCAAGCAAAGAGTCTGGTCTTGAACTTTGAGAAATGCCACTTTATGGTTACAGAAGGAATTGTTCTAGGACACGTGGTGTCGGAAAAAGGAATCCAGGTGGATCAAGGTAAGGTGGATGTCATATCCAAACTACCCTTCCCTACTGATCAGAAAGGAATAAGAGGTTTCCTTGGCCATGCGGGATTTTATCGAAGATTCATCAAGGATTTCGCCAAGATTGCCCAACCACTCACCAGGCTTCTCCAGAACGAGGTGGAATTCGTCTTCGATGAGCATTGCAAGGTTGCTTTTAACCTCCTTAAGGAAAAATTGATTTCTGCACCAATCATTCATGCTCCTGACTGGGATCACCCCTTCGAGGTGATGTGCGATGCTAGTGACTAAGCAGTGGGGGCCGTGCTGGGTCAGAAAATAGACGAAAAAAGGTACGTGATATTCTATGCGTCAAAAACCCTGAATCAAGCCCAACGGAATTATGACACCACCGAGAAGGAGATGTTGGCGGTTGTCTATTCATTCGAGAAGTTCAGGCAGTACCTACTGGGATCCAGAGTCATCGTCTATACTGATCATGCGGCGATCAAGTATCTCATTGCGAAGAAGGAGTCAAAGCCTCGACTAATCAGATGGGTGCTGCTTTTACAAGAATTCGACTGGGAGGTAGAAGACAAGAAGGGAGTTGGGAACAAGGTAGCGGACCACTTGAGCAGAATAATACAAGAAGGGAACAGTGAAGATGTAAGGGATCGATTCCCGGAAGAGCATTTATGTGAAGTAATTTTCTCCGCAAGGAAGATCAATTGGGAAGAAGTGATGAGACTTACTGGTCAGGACGCAACAACCAAAGGTAAGGAGAAATTGGGACAGGAACCCTGGTATGCGGACTTGGCAAACTACTTGGTAACAGGAGAGCTGCCAATGGTGCCAAACGTAACAAAGGCTCAGAGGATGAAGATCAAGAGCGAGGCAAGGTATTATTTCTGGGATGACCAATACTTGTGGAAGGCAGGAGCAGACCAGGTCATTAGAAGATGTGTTCCTGACTGGGAGCAACGGGATGTACTGACGCATTGCCACTCCTTGGCATGTGGAGGGCATTTCGGACCTAGGAAGACTGCTAGAAAAGTGCTAGATAGCGGATTCTACTGGCAACCCTGAATAGAGATGCATACGAGTTCTGCAAGGGTTGTGACCGTTGCCAACTGACCGGTGGAATTTCCGCAAGAGATGAAATGCCGCTAGTTCCAGTAATAGTTTGTGAGGTGTTTGACATCTGGGGTATGGACTTCATGGGTCCTTTTCCCTCATCTTATGGAAACTCCTACATCTTAGTGGCAGTTGACTACGTGTCGAAATGGATAGAGGCCAAGGCCACAAGCACTTGTGAATCTAAAGAAGTCACAAAGTTCCTCAAGAATCATATATTCAGCCGGTTTGGGATACCAAGAGCAATCATCTCTGATTAAGGGACTCACTTTTGCAACCGAACGGTCGAAGCATTGATGAAGAAGTACGGAGTTCATCACCGCCTATCCAGTCCTTATCACCCCCAAGCCAACGGGCAGGCAGAGATCTCAAACAGGGAAATAAAGAGCGTTTTAGAGAAGACAGTCAACCCCTCCAGAAAAGATTGGAGCATAAGGTTGGAAGATGCTCTGTGGGCATATCGGACAGCATACAAAACTCCTATAGGGATGTCCCCCTATCGCATCGTCTTTGGGAAGATGTGTCACTTGCCAGTGGGAATTGAGCACCGAGCATACTGGGCAGTACAACAGGTTAATGTGGATGCTAAGGCCTGTGAAGAGGAAAGGAAGCTGCAACTGCAAGAGCTGGAAGAGCTCAGATTGGAGTCATTCGACTCAGCCATGTGGTACAAGGAGAAAACAAAGATGTGGCACGACAAAAATCTGAGAACCAAGGATCTCCAAGTTGGCCAGAAAGTACTACTCTTCCAGTCAAGATTGAAGCTGATGCCTGGGAAGCTCAAATCAAAATGGGCAGAACCTTATATTATCACTGCATTACGTGCCAATGGAGCGGTCGAGATTTCAGGGAGTATCCCTAACTCTGAACCTTTTGTCGTTAATGGACATAGATTAAAAATATATAGGGAAAATGAAGAAGTGTGTGTAGTGGAAGAAATTCCACTACACTTTCAGAACGTCTAAATGATCAGTAGGAAAGGGGTTTGAAGTTTCACTTGGTCAGCAGCATAGTATTGTACTTACTGACCGGGTAAAACTTCAAATACCCTTAGTAAGGATGTAAATATTGTAAATAATTGTTATTTTAATTTAAGTCAAGAAAGAAAAACAACAAAAAGATTTTTTTTTCGGATCTTAAATATTAATTCGGAGTTCGTACTGACCACGAGAATGCCACTTGGGTGAAACTCTGAATTATATTAAAGAGCCATTTATCTACTTTTTCTATTTCTAGCTAATTGAGAAGAGGGAGTTGAGTAAAGTTTGAATTTTGGGCGTGTTGCAGCTTTGCAGGCGAGTGCAGAGGCTGGGAGGCGCGTGAGGCAAGGACGTGACAAGCAACGTCCAATCGGCTGTCAGCAAGCACAACCGCCTCCCACACGAAGCGTCTCAACCGAGCCACCGCCTACAATCGGTCAAAACCCTCAACTGCCCACCCCTCTATAAAACACCCCACCGCCTACTCCCCTTCACTTTACAAACCCTTACCTGCACTCTCTCTCTCACAACCACCACCCCCACTCCGAAAAACCACCACCCACTACAGAAACTACCGCAAACCACACCGGCACAACCATGGCAAAGAAGAAAGCAACCGTCAACCGAGCATCTACCGCCGGCGGGGCCTCGTCTGAACCCCAGACAGCAGCCGAATCAAGGCCGCCAAGCCCACAACAAGCACAACCACCGCCGACGACACAAACTCCGGCGATGGTTCCTTTAGACGCATTAGCGGCGTTTCTAAGCCAACAGGACCCCAACAGAGACTGGGCAGCAACCCTAGCCGGATTTGGCTTAACCGGAGGAGTGCCGGCGACATCAAACCCTACCCCAACCATAACCACAGAAAATCCACTCACCACCACCCCAAAAACCTTAATTCCGACGTCCGAAAATATTTCCCCAACAATTGCTGCACAAGCAGAACCCTCCCACCCTTCTCTCACACACCAAACAGAGCCGCTGGACGTCAGCCCTCTTTCCGCCTATCAAGATCCCAACTGGGGAGAAACGGAAGATAAGGAAGGTGGAGGGAAGGCAAGCGAGAGCAAGAAGGATGAAGCAGAGGAGATTAGGGCCACTGAAGCAGATATCGATGCAGCGAAGGAGAAGATAGATCTGAACGAAACGGCCAGGAAGCAAGGGATAATGACAGAGGAAGAATTTCAAGCGGTTTTGGGTAAAGGGGATCGAATCGTGGTGAACCCTGAAGGGGTGGCTGAGGTACTGGACCTCGCATCCCAGGCAGTAGGGAAGGAGGAAGCAACAAAGAAAGCGGAAAGGTCGGAAGGGGTAGCCCACCAGTCAGTAGAGGAGAAGACAGACGAACAACCGAGAAGAGCCGAACAGCTTGAAGAGGAGAGACGAGACCCAGAAACACCTCAAGAGGAAGCCTCAGTGGTGACTAAATCCAAACCAGTAAAGAGGAGGCTTTTGTTGAAAAACGACCCCAAGACGGAAAGGCAGAAACCCCAAAGAGTGTCACAGAGATGTTTGGGAAAGTGGACGTCCAACAAGGCAGGAGCAAACACCGCCGCAGATGCAGTGGAGATTTCGAGTGATGCCGAGAAGACTACTCCTACAAAACCTGGGGAGGAGCCCTCGAATGCTAGCCAGGAGGACACCCAATTGGCAACAGGGACAGTATCAACAACGCCGACTGACCAGGAGGAAAATACTGACAAGGTGGCTGAGGGTCTGGACCTCGCATCAGAGTCAGTAGGTCGGGAGGAGGCAACAAGAAGTGATACTAGTACCCGCATGGTGGCCGAGCCTACCGCCCAGGAGGACACTTCAACACAAACCAACAAGGAAGCAGAGGTAATGGATGTCGAAGAAGCTAAGAGAATTCAGGAAAGGAAGAGGAAGGGGAAAGCCCCTGTCAAAACGAAACAAGTGATGAAGAAGCAGCGCACTGCCAATGCAAGCATAGTGATCAGAGAGCCAGAAGAGAAAGAGAGATCAAGTGACACAGACTACACTTCCAGCGAGGATTCTGACTCAGAGAGTGATATCTCTCTGGAAGGAGAAGACTATCACGAGCAGCAGCTCCCAGACAACCACTTTGAACTAGTCCACCCTCCGGTAGAAAGGATCGTGTACCGGCGGTGGAGGGTAACGCTCACTGATGAGCTTATGGAGGACATGAAGCACTTCGACACCCAAAAGCTTCAGGACGCATTTGACGACAAGGATGACAGTAGCAAACAAGTCAAATGCGGAAAGGTACTCCATATACCCTCTTTGGATGAGTTGTCTGTACGTGATTCTTTCCTGGCCAGTATAGAGGCATTGGGCTTTGAGTGGCTGTTAGATAATAGGGACCCAGAGATATCCGTGAGATTAGCGAAGGAGTTTTTCACCACGTTTAGGTTCCAAGTAACCACAGACCTAGACGAAGTGTCGATCTCGTTTAGGATATTCGGTGGTGAACTGTCGATGAGTTTGATAGAATGGACTGCCAGATTGGGAATGTGTAGCCTGGAGGAGGCTATAGGGCCGGACTGGAGAAGCCGTGAGAAGGGGGTACCGAGGCGTCATATAGAATTTGAGCCCCAGGAAGCCTGGGAGGAGTTAACCCACCCCAATGCTGGCCAGTTCGCCTCCACAAAATCCAGATCCACCCACTTCAACAATTCCATGCTACGGTTGGTGCAGCTCTACTTAGGCTACAACTTGCTGGGGCAGAGTAACTCAGCCGCCAGAACGTCCATGACAGAATTGTACCTAGTGTGGTGTGCTAAGCGTGGAAGAAAACTACACTTGGGATTTTGGACAGCCTACCAATGCCATCTAATAGCCACCTACTCAGCCAGAAACTTGTCTCTCTGCAACATCTTGGGAGCCTTTGTGCGCAACAACATAATCATAACGGAGGCAGAGGACTTGTCTCCAATGTACATGGTCGACGCTCCTGGCCTATTTGATGTACCCTTCTTTGTCCGCACCAACTTGGTATACTACAGAGAAGGAGTACCCCAGTTCTACCCAATGGGAGAAGCCCCTGGGGGAAGGGCACAACAAGGCCAGGAGGTGCAAGCTGCCCCGATCGACCAAGCGCAGAGGCTGAGGCAAGAGAATCTGGAGTGGGCAGTGACTGAGCTGGCTGAGGAGAACAGACAATCGCTGACGGAGATGGCGAAACTGACAGCACTGATGGAGAGCGTACTAAAGGAGTTGGCAAGAGGAAAAGCAAGCAATGAAGCTGGACCAAGCGGACATGGAGGACAAGATGCTGGAACCACCGGACCTAAGGAAGAGGAAGATGATGAGCAAGAGAAGGATGACGACAACCAAACCGGACCTGCTGAGGAAGAACCAACGGACCCACCTGCACAGAACCCTGCCCCAAGAAGGAGCAGGAGGAACATCTGATCGAACCACCCCAACTGACCAGTTAGTTTTTCATTTTAATTTTTTTTAGTGTTTCTTTTATTATGTTATTATGTCTTTCTTTGGTGCATATGTTATTATGTTTTTCTTTGTGTTTAGTCGTGAGCATATTACCTCACACTTAGCCTACTGCGTAGTCTAAGTGTGAGGACTTTATATGTTATATATCATGTTTGTAAATTTTTTTATTTTATTTTGTACATCTATGTTTATATCTGAAACTCTCCCACTTAGCCTATTGCATAGTCTAAGTGTGAGAAGTTTTTAGATATAATATGTGTTTGTTATAAGTGTGTGTCCGTCATACTAGTCATTCCCACTTTTCACTTCACAGCCCGTATCTGGGGCAGACACTTGTGAAGTGAGAGGGGGGAGCAAATGGCCAGTATGACATGTATTTATGTGTTATTTGAGTCAGTACATGTTAGTTTCTTTTTTAGGTTTGTTTAGGTCTAGGAATTATGTACTATGTTTTATGAATGGGCTTAAAACTCAACTGTCTCGAACTGACGGTGAGGGGAATTGAGGGAGATAAGACATGCCGGAAAACGGAAACCACCCCCTCCAGTAACCCCTAGTCAGTATAGATGATGCGAGTATGAAGGAAAAACCCAACCCTTAGGTCAGACACGAAAGCCCTCTTAAAAGGTGAGTTAAAGGCCTAAGGTGGAACCACTTTCCACTAAATACTGAAAAAAGAAGAGAGGCTACCACATGATGTCTAGGGTAAGGTGACCGCGTGTAGCAAACCCTGAAGGCAGTAGGAAACCCCCCCCCCCCAAAAAAAAAAACTACCCTTAGAACCCCATTTTCTAGCCTGAATTATACCCCGAAATAAACCATCAGCCACTGGAACTGTGTGCGTGCAAGGCATGAGGCAAGGAGGCAACTGACCAGGAGGACATACAAAAAGGAACCAGCTGAAGAAGAGAAAAACAAAGAAAGAAGCAGAAAATCGATCTGAAGTTTCCAGATCCAAAAAATAGAAGAAGGAATAAGGGTGGCGAAGCCACAGAAAGAAAAATTGAAGAAAATGGTCGCAGATACTTGACCACAAAAGAGAAAGGAGAAGAAGGAATAAGGGTGGCGAAGCCACGAAGAAGCTACTGACCCGTTGGAAGCCAATGTTAGAAATTGTCCAGCCAAAGAAGAAGCCTAGCCAGAAGCCCGATTGCACACAGTTCTCCCTCATAAAATAAGTAGTTAGCTTTTGAACCTTAGAGCCTTAGGGACAACTACCCCAAACATTACAAACTACTAGCCCCATTACAAACCTTAAAGACCTTTGGGAGCTGCATGTGAGATCTGAGTCCGAAACATCTGTGGTTTAGCATTGAGAGAAAACAGTCCTAACATCCCCTGTGAGGAATGAGTGACTGAAGTGAACCCATTGTTTGGCCTAGGATTGGGTGATCCTGACAAGTAGATGTACTGACTGGGGAAGAAAAAGGGGGGCGGCGGAAGTTCAAGGCTGCCTAAGGCCGGATTGCACCTGATCTCGAGGGGAAGGGTGGTTGAAAATATAGCCTGTTCTTTGTGTTTAAGTTAACTATATGTGTATGTGTTTGTGTCGTTAGTATTCTTTTCGTTTGCGTCAGAGTCTTGAGTCTAGCTAGGTAGAGTCGGTCAGGGGGAGTAACCAGGCTCGAATTCGACTTATTTCTTTGTGTTTGTCTTCACGCTTGAGGAGAAGCATGTGGTAAGTGTGAGCAGTTTGATAAGTCGTATTCTAAGCCTTGGTTACTGGTCAGTATGTCGTGAAATACATGTATTATCTGCAAAACAGTTGCTAAAGTGTGCAGGATTGAAGGATCCAAGTCAGTAGGTGACGATTCGGGTGACGCAAGTGAAAAGGGCACTAGAAGGGTGCGATACTGACCAGAATGCATGCCAGAGAAAAGGCTCGAGATAGAGAAGGAGGATAGCTGGGATGATCATTGACAAGGGCAAAAAGGTCAAAGTGCGGGAGAAGTCTACCCTAAAAGCAAGGGCAAGCCTCCCTATAAAAGAAGCCACTTGGAGAGAGAGAAAAAAAAAAGGCAGTTCGGTTCGGAGTTTGAAAAACACACTTAGTAGAATTCTCTCTAGAAGATCCATCCTTCAGCATTATCTTACCTCTCGTTCCTCGCCACAACCATGGTCACTTGACGTCCAAGAGTCTGCCGGAGAAGTCATCAGTTCGCCCTTCCAGCCAGTTATCGCAGTAGTATAGTAGTATCATCGCCCGGAGTGGCAAAAACAATTTTAATCGCTTTCTTAGTTTAAAGTTTACTTTTGTTCATTGCTAGTTATTTGCTAACACTCATCGTTGTTGCTCTTTTGAAGTACCTTGTTAATTTCCAGCTTTTACATTATGAAGTTTCTATTTCGCATGTCACTTTGGTTTGAGTTTGCTTCATTCTGCCTAGGAAAGTTAGATTTAGTCATTGCTTTCAATTTCTAAGTGTTTTCTATTCGGGAGTTGTTGATTTGAAGTTGTAGCTAAGTTAGTCAAATTTTCGTGCATGAGTTTCTTTTCTGCGCCGTGATTATCACCTTGCATGTCAGTCAGTAGAAGTAAAAGTTGCAGTTTACCGTTTAATTCAAGTTTAAGCATTTTTATCGATGGATCTCGAGTTTGAATTCATGAATCTGAAGTTTAGTTATGGTGTCTGTGTTCATATGATTTTTGTCAATACATGGTGAAGAAGAAAACGTCAAAATCAACTTTGGTTTGAACCACTTTTACTTTTAAGTTACTTTTTACTTTTGTTCCCTACTTTTCAGAGGTACTATCCAGACTTGTCAGAAAGCCCCCAGCCATCAGATACACTTTGTTTTCTAACTTTCCTCTTTTAGTAACTGTCCACTTCCCATATGTCTCTGATACACCTTGTCCCCCATTCTCACGAACACTCCCACATGTCTGTTATTTTTCCGCCTACTAGTCAGTAGAGTACTACCTTTGTTTCCTGTCTAGGTAAATCTCAACCCAAGCGTGGTAGCTAACAAAACACCCAGGAAAGTCACCACAGTTATCTAAACGTGTCCATCCTCGTGGGATTCGACCCTTACCTCCGCTATACTAATCAGTAAAAGTGGGTTGAGGAAATTTGTTTGAAGTCAGGTCTCGGTCATCGTATCAACGACTCAGCTGGGTCGGGAATCTCTTCCTGATCAGTTGGAATACACTCCAATTTCACATACGAAACCATCGAAGACGGAGATCCGGCCACTTCAATTATCCTTTTTTTGACGACATTTTCGGACGACGAATTTTGGCCACTTCAATCTTTCAGGGGCGAAGAAGATAATTTACTCTTTTTTTGGCTTATTTTTAATTTCTACATTTTTTTTCATTTTGGGTTTTTAGGGTTTTTGTAAAAGCATTTAAGTAGAGATATCCTTGTTTTGACAACACTTTTTGGAAGACAAATTTTTTGCACTTCACATTCTTTAGGGGCGAAAAAGATACTTCACTATTTTTGGGCTTTTTTTTTAATTTCAACTGTTCATTTTTTTCCTTTTGATTTTTTTATGATTTTCTCAGCGCATATAAGTAGAGTTATCTTCGTCTGAAAACATTTTGCTGACGACGAATTTTGGCCATTTCACATCGTTTAGGAGTGAAAAACATAATTTACTCTTTTTTTAGCTTATTTTTAATTTATGCTGTTTGTTTTTTTTTTCTTTTGAGTTTTTAGTGTTTTTAAAACGTTTATAAGTAGAGTGATCTTTATTTTGACAACATTTTTTGGACGACGAATTTTGGTCACTTCACATCGTCTAGGGATGAAAAAGACAATTTACTCTTTTTTGGGCTTATTTTTAATTTCTACTGTTTATTTTATCTTTTGAATCGTTAGGGTTTTCTAAACGCATTTATGTAGAGGTATCCTTGTTTTGACAACATTTTTTGGAAGACGAATTTTTACCACTTCAAAACGTGCATGGGCAAAAAAGATGCTTTACTATTTTCAGGCTTTTTTTATTTATAATGTTGGTTTTTTTTTTTCTTTTGAGTTTTAGGGATTTCTAAACGCATATATGTAGAGTTACCCATGTTTTGACAATATTTTTTGGACGACGAATTTGGGCCACTTCTCATCATTTAGGTGTGAAAAAGATAATTTACTTTTTTGGCTTATTTTTAATTCCTACTGTTCTTTGTTTTTTCACTTTTGAGATTGTAGAGTTTTCTAATGTATTTAAAGAGAGTTATCCTGATTTTGATAACATTTTTCAGATGACGAATTTGAGCTACTTCACATAATGTAGGGGCAAAAAATATAATTTACTCTTTTTTGAGCTTATTTTTAATTTCTACTGTTTTTTTTTTGTTTGAGTTTTTAGACTTTTCTAGATGCATTTAAATAGAGGTATCCTGGTTTTGAAAACATTTTTCGGACGACGAATTTTGGGTGTTTCACATCGGTTAGGGACGAAAAAGATAATTTACAATTTTTTTTTTAATTTCTATTGTTCTTTTTTTTCATTATGAGTTTTTAGAGTTTTCTAAATGTTTATAAGTAGAGTTATCCTCGTTTTGACAACATTTTTCGGACGGCGAATTTCGGCCACATCACATCGTTCAGGGCAGAAAAAGATAATATACTCTTTTTTAGTTTTTTTTTTAATTTCTATTGTTCATTTTTTCCTTTTGAGTTGTTTTTAGGGTTTTCGATATGCATTTAAGTAGATTTATGCTTGTTTTAACAACATTTTTTGGACGATGAATTTTGGCCACGTCACATCATTTAGAGGCGAAAAAGGTAATTTACTATTTTTATGCTATTTTTAATTTATACAGTTCATTTTTTTTTATCATTTTTTGAATTTTAAGGGTTTTCTAAACATTTATAAGTAGAGTTATTCTTTTTTTGACAATATTTTCGGACGACGAATTTTGGCCACTTCAATCTTTCAGGGGCGAAGAAGATAATTTACTCTTTTTTTGGCTTATTTTTAATTTCTACATTTTTTTTCATTTTGGGTTTTTAGGGTTTTTCTAAAAGCATTTAAGTAGAGATATCCTTGTTTTGACAACACTTTTTGGAAGACAAATTTTTTGCACTTCACATTCTTTAGGGGCGAAAAAGATACTTCACTATTTTTGGGCTTTTTTTTTAATTTCAACTGTTCATTTTTTTCCTTTTGATTTTTTTATGATTTTCTCAGCGTATATAAGTAGAGTTATCTTCGTCTGACAACATTTTGCTGACGACGAATTTTGGCCATTTCACATCGTTTAGGAGTGAAAAACATAATTTACTCTTTTTTTAGCTTATTTTTAATTTATGTTGTTTGTTTTTTTTTTTCTTTTGAGTTTTTAGTGTTTTTAAAACGTTTATAAGTAGAGTGATCTTTATTTTGACAACATTTTTTGGACGACGAATTTTGGTCACTTCACATCGTCTAGGGATGAAAAAGACAATTTACTCTTTTTTGGGCTTATTTTTAATTTCTACTGTTTATTTTATCTTTTGAATCGTTAGGGTTTTCTAAACGCATTTATGTAGAGGTATCCTTGTTTTGACAACATTTTTTGGAAGACGAATTTTTACCACTTCAAAACGTGCATGGGCAAAAAAGATGCTTTACTATTTTCAGGCTTTTTTTATTTATAATGTTGGTTTTTTTTTTTCTTTTGAGTTTTAGGGATTTCTAAACGCATATATGTAGAGTTACCCATGTTTTGACAATATTTTTTGGACGACGAATTTGGGCCACTTCTCATCATTTAGGTGTGAAAAAGATAATTTACTTTTTTGGCTTATTTTTAATTCCTACTGTTCTTTGTTTTTTCACTTTTGAGATTGTAGAGTTTTCTAATGTATTTAAAGAGAGTTATCCTGATTTTGATAACATTTTTCAGACGACGAATTTGAGCTACTTCACATAATGTAGGGGCAAAAAATATAATTTACTCTTTTTTGAGCTTATTTTTAATTTCTACTGTTTTTTTTTTTTGTTTGAGTTTTTAGACTTTTCTAGATGCATTTAAATAGAGGTATCCTGGTTTTGAAAACATTTTTCGGACGACGAATTTTGGGTGTTTCACATCGGTTAGGGACGAAAAAGATAATTTACAATTTTTTTTTTAATTTCTATTGTTCATTTTTTTCCTTATGAGTTTTTAGAGTTTTCTAAATGTTTATAAGTAGAGTTATCCTCGTTTTGACAACATTTTTCGGACGGCGAATTTCGGCCACATCACATCAATCAGGGCAGAAAAAGATAATATTCTCTTTTTTAGTTTTTTTTTTTTAATTTCTATTGTTCATTTATTCCTTTTGAGTTGTTTTTAGGGTTTTCGATATGCATTTAAGTAGATTTATGCTTGTTTTAACAACATTTTTTGGACGATGAATTTTGGCCACGTCACATCATTTAGAGGCGAAAAAGGTAATTTACTATTTTTATGCTATTTTTAATTTATACAGTTCATTTTTTTTTATCATTTTTTGAATTTTAAGGGTTTTCTAAACATTTATAAGTAGAGTTATTCTTTTTTTGACAATATTTTCGGACGACGAATTTTGGCCACTTCAATCTTTCAGGGGCGAAGAAGATAATTTACTCCTTTTTTGGCTTATTTTTAATTTCTACATTTTTTTTCATTTTGGGTTTTTAGGGTTTTTCTAAAAGCATTTAAGTAGAGATATCCTTGTTTTGACAACACTTTTTGGAAGACAAATTTTTTGCACTTCACATTCTTTAGGGGCGAAAAAGATACTTCACTATTTTTGGGCTTTTTTTTTAATTTCAACTGTTCATTTTTTTCCTTTTGATTTTTTTATGATTTTCTCAGCGCATATAAGTAGAGTTATCTTCGTCTGACAACATTTTGCTGACGACGAATTTTGGCCATTTCACATCGTTTAGGAGTGAAAAACATAATTTACTCTTTTTTTAGCTTATTTTTAATTTATGATGTTTGTTTTTTTTTTCTTTTGAGTTTTTAGTGTTTTTAAAACGTTTATAAGTAGAGTGATCTTTATTTTGACAATATTTTTTGGACGACGAATTTTGGTCACTTCACATCGTCTAGGGATGAAAAAGACAATTTACTCTTTTTTGGGCTTATTTTTAATTTCTACTGTTTATTTTATCTTTTGAATCGTTAGGGTTTTCTAAACGCATTTATGTAGAGGTATCCTTGTTTTGACAACATATTTTGGAAGACGAATTTTTACCACTTCAAAACGTGCATGGGCAAAAAAGATGCTTTACTATTTTCAGGCTTTTTTTATTTATAATGTTGGTTTTTTTTTTTTTTTTGAGTTTTAGGGATTTCTAAACGCATATATGTAGAGTTACCCATGTTTTGACAATATTTTTTGGACGACGAATTTGGGCCACTTCTCATCATTTAGGTGTGAAAAAGATAATTCCTACTGTTCTTTGTTTTTTCACTTTTGAGTTTGTAGAGTTTTCTAATGTATTTAAAGAGAGTTATCCTGATTTTGATAACATTTTTCAGACGACGAATTTGAGCTACTTCACATAATGTAGGGGCAAAAAAGATAATTTACTCTTTTTTGAGCTTATTTTCAATTTCTACTGTTTTTTTTTTTGTTTGAGTTTTTAGACTTTTCCAAATGCATTTAAATAGAGGTATCCTGGTTTTGAAAACATTTTTCGGACGACGAATTTTAGGTGTTTCACATCGTTTAGGGACGAAAAAGATAATTTACAATATTTTTTTTAATTTCTATTGTTCATTTTTTTCCTTCTGAGTTTTTAGAGTTTTCTAAATGTTTATAAGTAGAGTTATCCTCGTTTTGACAACATTTTTCGGACGGCGAATTTCGGCCACATCACATCATTCAGGGCAGAAAAAGATAATATACTCTTTTTTAGTTTTTTTTTTTTAATTTCTATTGTTCATTTTTTCCTTTTGAGTTGTTTTTAGGGTTTTCGATATGCATTTAAGTAGATTTATGCTTGTTTTAACAACATTTTTTGGACGATGAATTTTGGCCACGTCACATCATTTAGAGGCGAAAAAGGTAATTTACTATTTTTATGCTATTTTTAATTTATACAGTTCATTTTTTTTTATCATTTTTTGAATTTTAAGGGTTTTCTAAACATTTATAAGTAGAGTTATTCTTTTTTTGACAATATTTTCGGACGACGAATTTTGGCCACTTCAATCTTTCAGGGGCGAAGAAGATAATTTACTCCTTTTTTGGCTTATTTTTAATTTCTACATTTTTTTTCATTTTGGGTTTTTAGGGTTTTTCTAAAAGCATTTAAGTAGAGATATCCTTGTTTTGACAACACTTTTTGGAAGACAAATTTTTTGCACTTCACATTCTTTAGGGGCGAAAAAGATACTTCACTATTTTTGGGCTTTTTTTTTAATTTCAACTGTTCATTTTTTTCCTTTTGATTTTTTTATGATTTTCTCAGCGCATATAAGTAGAGTTATCTTCGTCTGACAACATTTTGCTGACGACGAATTTTGGCCATTTCACATCGTTTAGGAGTGAAAAACATAATTTACTCTTTTTTTAGCTTATTTTTAATTTATGATGTTTGTTTTTTTTTTCTTTTGAGTTTTTAGTGTTTTTAAAACGTTTATAAGTAGAGTGATCTTTATTTTGACAATATTTTTTGGACGACGAATTTTGGTCACTTCACATCGTCTAGGGATGAAAAAGACAATTTACTCTTTTTTGGGCTTATTTTTAATTTCTACTGTTTATTTTATCTTTTGAATCGTTAGGGTTTTCTAAACGCATTTATGTAGAGGTATCCTTGTTTTGACAACATATTTTGGAAGACGAATTTTTACCACTTCAAAACGTGCATGGGCAAAAAAGATGCTTTACTATTTTCAGGCTTTTTTTATTTATAATGTTGGTTTTTTTTTTTTTTTGAGTTTTAGGGATTTCTAAACGCATATATGTAGAGTTACCCATGTTTTGACAATATTTTTTGGACGACGAATTTGGGCCACTTCTCATCATTTAGGTGTGAAAAAGATAATTCCTACTGTTCTTTGTTTTTTCACTTTTGAGTTTGTAGAGTTTTCTAATGTATTTAAAGAGAGTTATCCTGATTTTGATAACATTTTTCAGACGACGAATTTGAGCTACTTCACATAATGTAGGGGCAAAAAAGATAATTTACTCTTTTTTGAGCTTATTTTCAATTTCTACTGTTTTTTTTTTGTTTGAGTTTTTAGACTTTTCCAAATGCATTTAAATAGAGGTATCCTGGTTTTGAAAACATTTTTCGGACGACGAATTTTAGGTGTTTCACATCGTTTAGGGACGAAAAAGATAATTTACAATATTTTTTTTAATTTCTATTGTTCATTTTTTTCCTTCTGAGTTTTTAGAGTTTTCTAAATGTTTATAAGTAGAGTTATCCTCGTTTTGACAACATTTTTCGGACGGCGAATTTCGGCCACATCACATCATTCAGGGCAGAAAAAGATAATATACTCTTTTTTAGTTTTTTTTTTTTAATTTCTATTGTTCATTTTTTCCTTTTGAGTTGTTTTTAGGGTTTTCGATATGCATTTAAGTAGATTTATGATTGTTTTAACAACATTTTTTGGACGATGAATTTTGGCCACGTCACATCATTTAGAGGCGAAAAAGGTAATTTACTATTTTTATGCTATTTTTAATTTATACAGTTCATTTTTTTTTATCATTTTTTGAATTTTAAGGGTTTTCTAAACATTTATAAGTAGAGTTATCCTTTTTTTGACGACATTTTCGGACGACGAATTTTGGCCACTTCAATCTTTCAGGGGCGAAGAAGATAATTTACTCTTTTTTTGGCTTATTTTTAATTTCTACATTTTTTTCATTTTGGGTTTTTAGGGTTTTTCTAAAAGCATTTAAGTAGAGATATCCTTGTTTTGACAACACTTTTTGGAAGACAAATTTTTTGCACTTCACATTCTTTAGGGGCGAAAAAGATACTTCACTATTTTTGGGCTTTTTTTTTAATTTCAACTGTTCATTTTTTTCCTTTTGATTTTTTTATGATTTTCTCAGCGCATATAAGTAGAGTTATCTTCGTCTGACAACATTTTGCTGACGACGAATTTTGGCCATTTCACATCGTTTAGGAGTGAAAAACATAATTTACTCTTTTTTTAGCTTATTTTTAATTTCTGCTGTTTGTTTTTTTTTTCTTTTGAGTTTTTAGTGTTTTTAAAACATTTATAAGTAGAGTGATCTTTATTTTGACAACATTTTTTGGACGACGAATTTTGGTCACTTCGCATCGTCTAGGGATGAAAAAGACAATTTACTCTTTTTTGGGCTTATTTTTAATTTCTACTGTTTATTTTATCTTTTGAATCGTTAGGGTTTTCTAAACGCATTTATGTAGAGGTATCCTTGTTTTGACAACATTTTTTGGAAGACGAATTTTTACCACTTCAAAACGTGCATGGGCAAAAAAGATGCTTTACTATTTTCAGGCTTTTTTTATTTATAATGTTGGTTTTTTTTTTTTTTTTGAGTTTTAGGGATTTCTAAACGCATATATGTAGAGTTACCCATGTTTTGACAATATTTTTTGGACGACGAATTTGGGCCACTTCTCATCATTTAGGTGTGAAAAAGATAATTTACTTTTTTGGCTTATTTTTAATTCCTACTGTTCTTTGTTTTTTCACTTTTGAGTTTGTAGAGTTTTCTAATGTATTTAAAGAGAGTTATCCTGATTTTGATAACATTTTTCAGACGACGGATTTGAGCTACTTCACATAATGTAGGGGCAAAAAAGATAATTTACTCTTTTTTGAGCTTATTTTCAATTTCTACTGTTTTTTTTTTCTTTTTTGTTTGAGTTTTTAGACTTTTCTAAATGCATTTAAATAGAGGTATCCTGGTTTTGAAAACATTTTTCGGACGACGAATTTTGGGTGTTTCACATCGGTTAGGGACGAAAAAGATAATTTACAATTTGTTTTTTAATTTCTATTGTTCATTTTTTTCCTTCTGAGTTTTTAGAGTTTTCTAAATGTTTATAAGTAGAGTTATCCTCGTTTTGACAACATTTTTCGTACGGCGAATTTCGGCCACATCACATCGTTCAGGGCAGAAAAAGATAATATACTCTTTTTTAGTTATTTTTTTAATTTCTATTGTTCATTTTTTCCTTTTGAGTTGTTTTTAGGGTTTTCGATATGCATTTAAGTAGATTTATGCTTGTTTTAACAACATTTTTTGGACGATGAATTTTGGCCACGTCACATCATTTAGAGGCGAAAAAGGTAATTTACTATTTTTATGCTATTTTTAATTTATACAGTTCATTTTTTTTTTATCATTTTTTGAATTTTAAGGGTTTTCTAAACATTTATAAGTAGAGTTATCCTTTTTTTGACGACATTTTCGGACGACGAATTTTGGCCACTTCAATCTTTCAGGGGCGAAGAAGATAAGTTACTCTTTTTTTGGCTTATTTTTAATTTCTACATTTTTTTTTCATTTTTGTGTTTTTAGGGTTTTTCTAAAAGCATTTAAGTAGAGATATCCTTGTTTTGACAACACTTTTTGGATGACAAATTTTTTGCACCTCACATTCTTCAGGGGCGAAAAAGATACTTCACTATTTTTGGGCTTTTTTTTTAAATTTCAACTGTTCATTTTTTTCCTTTTGATTTTTTTATGATTTTCTCAGCGCATATAAGTAGAGTTATCTTCGTCTGACAACATTTTGCTGACGACGAATTTTGGCCATTTCACATCGTTTAGGAGTGAAAAACATAATTTACTCTTTTTTTAGCTTATTTTTAATTTATGCTGTTTGTTTTTTTTTTCTTTTGAGTTTTTAGTGTTTTTAAAACGTTTATAAGTAGAGTGATCTTTATTTTGACAACATTTTTTGGACGACGAATTTTGGTCACTTCACATCGTCTAGGGATGAAAAAGACAATTTACTCTTTTTTGGGCTTATTTTTAATTTCTACTGTTTATTTTATCTTTTGAATCGTTAGGGTTTTCTAAACGCATTTATGTAGAGGTATCCTTGTTTTGACAACATTTTTTGGAAGACGAATTTTTACCACTTCAAAACGTGCATGGGCAAAAAAGATGCTTTACTATTTTCAGGCTTTTTTTATTTATAATGTTGGTTTTTTTTTTTCTTTTGAGTTTTAGGGATTTCTAAACGCATATATGTAGAGTTACCCATGTTTTGACAATATTTTTTGGACGACGAATTTGGGCCACTTCTCATCATTTAGGTGTGAAAAAGATAATTTACTTTTTTGGCTTATTTTTAATTCCTACTGTTCTTTGTTTTTTCACTTTTGAGATTGTAGAGTTTTCTAATGTATTTAAAGAGAGTTATCCTGATTTTGATAACATTTTTCAGACGACGAATTTGAGCTACTTCACATAATGTAGGGGCAAAAAATATAATTTACTCTTTTTTGAGCTTATTTTTAATTTCTACTGTTTTTTTTTTGTTTGAGTTTTTAGACTTTTCTAGATGCATTTAAATAGAGGTATCCTGGTTTTGAAAACATTTTTCGGACGACGAATTTTGGGTGTTTCACATCGGTTAGGGACGAAAAAGATAATTTACAATTTTTTTTTTAATTTCTATTGTTCATTTTTTTCCTTATGAGTTTTTAGAGTTTTCTAAATGTTTATAAGTAGAGTTATCCTCGTTTTGACAACATTTTTCGGACGGCGAATTTCGGCCACATCACATCGTTCAGGGCAGAAAAAGATAATATACTCTTTTTTAGTTTTTTTTTTAATTTCTATTGTTCATTTTTTCCTTTTGAGTTGTTTTTAGGGTTTTCGATATGCATTTAAGTAGATTTATGCTTGTTTTAACAACATTTTTTGGACGATGAATTTTGGCCACGTCACATCATTTATAGGCGAAAAAGGTAATTTACTATTTTTATGCTATTTTTAATTTATACAGTTCATTTTTTTTTATCATTTTTTGAATTTTAAGGGTTTTCTAAACATTTATAAGTAGAGTTATCCTTTTTTTGACGACATTTTCGGACGACGAATTTTGGCCACTTCAATCTTTCAGGGGCGAAGAAGATAATTTACTCTTTTTTTGGCTTATTTTTAATTTCTACATTTTTTTTTCATTTTGGGTTTTTAGGGTTTTTCTAAAAGCATTTAAGTAGAGATATCCTTGTTTTGACAACACTTTTTGGATGACAAATTTTTTGCACTTCACATTCTTCAGGGGCGAAAAAGATACTTCACTATTTTTGGGCTTTTTTTTTAAATTTCAACTGTTCATTTTTTTCCTTTTGATATTTTTATGATTTTCTCAGCGCATATAAGTAGAGTTATCTTCGTCTGACAACATTTTGCTGACGACGAATTTTGGCCATTTCACATCGTTTAGGAGTGAAAAACATAATTTACTCTTTTTTTAGCTTATTTTTAATTTCTGCTGTTTGTTTTTTTTTTCTTTTGAGTTTTTAGTGTTTTTAAAACGTTTATAAGTAGAGTGATCTTTATTTTGACAACATTTTTTGGACGACAAATTTTGGTCACTTCACATCGTCTAGGGATGAAAAAGACAATTTACTCTTTTTTGTGCTTATTTTTAATTTTTACTGTTTATTTTATCTTTTGAATCGTTAGGGTTTTCTAAACGCATTTATGTAGAGGTACCTTGTTTTGACAACATTTTTTGGAAGACGAATTTTTACCACTTCAAAACGTGCATGGGCAAAAAAGATGCTTTACTATTTTCAGGCTTTTTTTATTTATAATGTTGGTTTTTTTTTTTTTTTTTTGAGTTTTAGGGATTTCTAAACGCATATATGTAGAGTTACCCATGTTTTGACAATATTTTTTAGACGACGAATTTGGGCCACTTCTCATCATTTAGGTGTGAAAAAGATAATTCCTACTGTTCTTTGTTTTTTCACTTTTGAGTTTGTAGAGTTTTCTAATGTATTTAAAGAGAGTTATCCTGATTTTGATAACATTTTTTAGACGACGAATTTGAGCTACTTCACATAATGTAGGGGCAAAAAAGATAATTTACTCTTTTTTGAGCTTATTTTCAATTTCTACTGTTTTTTTTTTGTTTGAGTTTTTAGACTTTTTCAAATGCATTTAAATAGAGGTATCCTGGTTTTGAAAACATTTTTCGGACGACGAATTTTGGGTGTTTCACATCGTTTAGGGACGAAAAAGATAATTTACAATTTTTTTTTAATTTCTATTGTTCATTTTTTTCCTTCTGAGTTTTTAGAGTTTTCTAAATGTTTATAAGTAGAGTTATCCTCGTTTTGACAACATTTTTCGGACGGCGAATTTCGGCCACATCACATCATTCAGGGCAGAAAAAGATAATATACTCTTTTTTAGTTTTTTTTTTTTTTTAATTTCTATTGTTCATTTTTTCCTTTTGAGTTGTTTTTAGGGTTTTCGATATGCATTTAAGTAGATTTATGCTTGTTTTAACAACATTTTTTGGACGATGAATTTTGGCCACGTCACATCATTTAGAGGCGAAAAAAGTAATTTACTATTTTTATGCTATTTTTAATTTATACAGTTCATTCTTTTTTATCATTTTTTGAATTTTAAGGGTTTTCTAAACATTTATGAGTAGAGTTATCCTTTTTTTGACGACATTTTCGGACGACGAATTTTGGCCACTTCAATCTTTCAGGGGCGAAGAAGATAATTTACTCTTTTTTTGGCTTATTTTTAATTTCTACATTTTTTTCATTTTGGGTTTTTAGGGTTTTTCTAAAAGCATTTAAGTAGAGATATCCTTGTTTTGACAACACTTTTTGGAAGACAAATTTTTTGCACTTCACATTCTTTAGGGGCGAAAAAGATACTTCACTATTTTTGGGCTTTTTTTTTTAATTTCAACTGTTCATTTTTTTCCTTTTGATTTTTTTATGATTTTCTCAGCTCATATAAGTAGAGTTATCTTCGTCTGACAACATTTTGCTGACGACGAATTTTGGCCATTTCACATCGTTTAGGAGTGAAAAACATAATTTACTCTTTTTTTAGCTTATTTTTAATTTATGCTGTTTGTTTTTTTTTTCTTTTGAGTTTTTAGTGTTTTTAAAACGTTTATAAGTAGAGTGATCTTTATTTTGACAACATTTTTTGGACGACGAATTTTGGTCACTTCACATCGTCTAGGGATGAAAAAGACAATTTACTCTTTTTTGGGCTTATTTTTAATTTCTACTGTTTATTTTATCTTTTGAATCGTTAGGGTTTTCTAAACGCATTTATGTAGAGGTATCCTTGTTTTGACAACATTTTTTGGAAGACGAATTTTTACCACTTCAAAACGTGCATGGGCAAAAAAGATGCTTTACTATTTTCAGGCTTTTTTTATTTATAATGTTGGTTTTTTTTTTTTTTGAGTTTTAGGGATTTCTAAACGCATATATGTAGAGTTACCCATGTTTTGACAATATTTTTTGGACGACGAATTTGGGCCACTTCTCATCATTTAGGTGTGAAAAAGATAATTTACTTTTTTGGCTTATTTTTAATTCCTACTGTTCTTTGTTTTTTCACTTTTGAGTTTGTAGAGTTTTCTAATGTATTTAAAGAGAGTTATCCTGATTTTGATAACATTTTTCAGACGACGAATTTGAGCTACTTCACATAATGTAGGGGCAAAAAAGATAATTTACTCTTTTTTGAGCTTATTTTCAATTTCTATTGTTTTTTTTTTGTTTGAGTTTTTAGACTTTTCTAAATGCATTTAAATAGAGGTATCCTGGTTTTGAAAACATTTTTCGGACGACGAATTTTGGGTGTTTCACATCGGTTAGGGACAAAAAAGATAATTTACAATTTTTTTTTTAATTTCTATTGTTCATTTTTTTCCTTCTGAGTTTTTAGGGTTTTCTAAATGTTTATAAGTAGAGTTATCCTCGTTTTGACAACATTTTTCGGACGGCGAATTTCGGCCACATCACATCGTTCAGGGCAGAAAAAGATAATATACTCTTTTTTAGTTTTTTTTTTAATTTCTATTGTTCATTTTTTCCTTTTGAGTTGTTTTTAGGGTTTTCGATATGCATTTAAGTAGATTTATGCTTGTTTTAACAACATTTTTTGGACGATGAATTTTGGCCACGTCACATCATTTAGAGGCGAAAAAGGTAATTTACTATTTTTATGCTATTTTTAATTTATACAGTTCATTTTTTTTTATCATTTTTTGAATTTTAAGGGTTTTCTAAACATTTATAAGTAGAGTTATCCTTTTTTTAACGACATTTTCGGACGACGAATTTTGGCCACTTCAATCTTTCAGGGGCGAAGAAGATAATTTACTCTTTTTTTGGCTTATTTTTAATTTCTACATTTTTTTTCATTTTGGGTTTTTAGGGTTTTTCTAAAAGCATTTAAGTAGAGATATCCTTGTTTTGACAACACTTTTTGGAAGACAAATTTTTTGCACTTCACATTCTTCAGGGGCGAAAAAGATACTTCACTATTTTTGGGCTTTTTTTTTAAATTTCAACTGTTCATTTTTTTCCTTTTGATTTTTTTATGATTTTCTCAGCGCATATAAGTAGAGTTATCTTCGTCTGACAACATTTTGCTGACGACGAATTTTGGCCATTTCACATCGTTTAGGAGTGAAAAACATAATTTACTCTTTTTTTAGATAATTTTTAATTTCTGCTGTTTGTTTTTTTTTTCTTTTGAGTTTTTAGTGTTTTTAAAACGTTTATAAGTAGAGTGATCTTTATTTTGACAACATTTTTTGGACGACGAATTTTGGTCACTTCACATCGTCTAGGGATGAAAAAGACAATTTACTCTTTTTTGGGCTTATTTTTAATTTCTACTGTTTATTTTATCTTTTGAATCGTTAGGGTTTTCTAAACGCATTTATGTAGAGGTATCCTTGTTTTGACAACATTTTTTGGAAGACGAATTTTTACCACTTCAAAACGTGCATGGGCAAAAAAGATGCTTTACTATTTTCAGGCTTTTTTTATTTATAATGTTGGTTTTTTTTTTTTTGAGTTTTAGGGATTTCTAAACGCATATATGTAGAGTTACCCATGTTTTGACAATATTTTTTGGACGACGAATTTGGGCCACTTCTCATCATTTAGGTGTGAAAAAGATAATTTACTTTTATGGCTTATTTTTAATTCCTACTGTCACGGAGTCCCAGTGACAATTACGTCCGATCGTGACCCGAAGTTCACATCGAAATTTTGGATTAGTCTACAGCGCGAGTTGGGAACGCAACTGAATTTCAGCACGGCTTTTCACCCGCAATATGATGGGCAATCCGAGAGGACGATCCAAACTCTCGAGGATATGCTACGAGCCGTAGTGCTCGACCGAGGCGGAAGTTGGGAGACCGTACTACCGCTAATTGAATTTGCATACAATAACAGCTTCCAAGCAACAATCAACATGGCGCCATATGAAGCCTTATACGGAAGAAAATGTAGATCGCCACTCTACTGGGATAAAGTTGGCGAGCGACGGGTGCTAGGACCCGATGCAGTCGAGGAAATGATTGAAGTCGGACGACAAGTTCGTGCTAGAATAAAGGAAGCTCAGGACAGACAAAAGTCATACGCTGACGTCCGACGAACCGACCTACAATTCCAAGCCAGTGATAAAGTCTTTCTCAAAGTGTCCCCGTCGAAAGGGATAACACGTTTGGGTGTGAAAGGAAAATTGAAACCACGTTTTATCGGGCCTTACGAGATTCTAGAAGGAATAGGACCCGTAGCCTATCGATTGGCGCTACCGCCAAGTCTTGGAAACGTGCACAACGTCTTTCACGTATCGCAGTTGCGAAAATATGTGTTCGATCCAAAGCACGTGATTCACTACGAAGAAGTCGCGTTGAATTCCGACTTGAGCTATGAAGAGAGACCCCAAATGATCTTGGATCGGAAGGTTCAGAATTTGAGAAATAAATCCATTGCTAGCGTGAAAGTGCTATGGAGGAACCACGATTATGAAGAAGCCACATGGGAGTTTGAGGACAAGATGAAGGAACTGTACCCGGAACTATTTCCATGAGGTACCAAAATTTCGGGACGAAATTTCTTTTAAGGGTGGTGGAATGTAACGCCCCACTTTTTCAAACCCTAATTTTCGGGTTATAAAATTTTTGCATTAAATGCCTTAAATGCTATCATATGTGGATTATTTGATGAGTGATTAATTGCATAGTGTCTTTGTGACCTAATTGCGTATGAGAATTTTAATTGAGTTTAATAGTCAACTTGTTGAAATGTTGACGTGGCTATTGAATAGTCAAAGATGTGGAAAAATGACGTGGCCGTTGAAAGGTCAATGCGATGAGAAAATGAAGTGAAAGTGAAGAGATGATTGATTTGGAATATGTGAATATTTTGATGCGGAGAAATATAATTGTGGGGAAATTATTATTTATTTTGCTAAGGGATGAGTGAGAAAAATAATAGGAGCATTTATTTAAATCATGTGGAATTTTCGGCCACTATCTTTATTGGAGAAGAAATAATATTATTCTTGGATTTAATTATTTGTTTGGGATAATTATCCAAATTAAATCCAAAGTCCAAATACTCTTTAATTCCATCATGGAATTTTCGAAATTTCCACTTTGATTTTCCCATGAGATTTTCGAAAATCTCATATATTGGGAGGGAGAAATTATTTATTATTTTATTTGATCCCTTATTTATTCTATTCCATGAATAAATATAAATATACTAGAATATCTACCATATCTTGCCATATCCAAATTAAATTAGGATTTGAATTTATTCCTTATTGGAAAAGGAAAAAGTCACGCCTAGTTCCTATTAAATTGGGGAGTATTTTATTTTATTCTTGCTCCGTGATATATTATTCTACTCCGTGAAATATTTGAAATAAATCATAGGCTAATAATATAGCCAAGAATTTCGAATTCCCTATATCTCTCCCCTACCTCACGCCAATTTCAACCAACATATCTCTCCATATCTTCCAAATCTTGATTTATTTAATTATGGGATATTATTATTTGTGACTCTATAAATAGGAGAGAAACCCTAACCCTAGAGATCACAAAACCGGCGCCCACTCTCCATTATTTTCGAAAATTACTCCTCCACTCTCTCCAAGTTTTCTTCAAGTTTTCTTCAAGATTTCTTCATCAATTGAGAAGAATTCAAGTGAAATTCAAGAGATTATTGAAGAATCAAGACTAATTCCTTGTTTCTACCGTTCGTTCTTTTGGAAAAGGTACTTTATTTATTGATCTTCTCCTCTTCTACCGATTAATCGGTATTCTTGAGTCCACATGCATTTAGATTGAGTGAAGGGGAAATAAATTGATGAATTTTGGGATATGTGTGCAAGTGTGTGTGTGTGCGAGACCGTGTGTGTGTGTGTGTGCACGCCTCGGTCGGCGTGCACAAGTGTGATGATCGTGTGCGTATGTTGTGTGTGTGGAACACTCATGCGTGACACGATTTAATGGTGAATTTGGAGTTGTTATTAAAATAAAAATGGTATGTTAATCATACTTTGATTTTGATTGATGATTTTGAAAATAATCGATGGGAAAAAAAGGGAAACGTGAGATCATGCATGATTTGAAATCCATGATTGAAACTGATTTGTGATATGCCTAATTTAAAGGTGATACTTCGCGCTCTCAGCGTGATAAACGAGGAGAAAAGAATACTATCGAGCTAAACCAACGAGGTGGGCTTTCTTTTAAAATAAGGACATTGTCCTAAAATGATATTGATGAGAATGAAAGATGTGTTATCATGCCTTGATTTGTTTTGTCGTGCCTATCCCTCGTGGCTATGCCACTATTGTTATAATCGAATTTGGATCCTTGTAGAGCCGCAAACTCTACTTGGGTTAGTGTACACCAATGTTAGACCGAGTGCTGGCGTACGGGTCGGCCGGTCTAGTGACCTGGATTGCGGCCGCATTCCTTGTCATGTAGAATGAGGATATGGTAAACGTCTATGAGAAAAATGGTTGCGCGACCGTGATATTTGAGAAAGAAGATATTTTGGTGCCTCGGGTCTTTCTAAAGTTAAAACCCCGACGGACACTTGAAAATGGCATGATAATAACTATATTTGTGATAAAACTGTTTTCGGCAATGAACCCATTGAGTATGATTATCGTACTCAGCCCTGCATGTGTTTTCCTTATGTGCAGGTTGAGTGGTGACGAGCGGGCGGCGGTGTTGAGTAGAGAATAATAAGATGATCTGTTGGTACTTAAGGTGTCGTTGTGTCTTCATACATAGCCTCACTTCTTTCTTGGTCGCTTCCGCTATTTTATGAAAAATTGTTATCTTTTGGTTGGGATGAATACTTTTATTTTCGTGGGTATGTTTTGGAATATGAACAGTTAGAAATATTCTCTTTTGAAGAACTTGGTTAAGCTTTTAATCTTTTGATGGATTCTCTTGCTAAGGCATTATTCTTCCTCTACTTAATTGTTCATTTAATGCTTTGGTCAAATCCTTTCTTAATGAAACCCTAGCCTATGATTCTTTGATGCATTTAAGTCTACCTAGTTAGCGAACGCCGCATTTATTATACCCTAAATGGGCGGGTCGTTACAGTTGGTATCAGAGCCTCAGTTCTTTTCGCTCTGGACCCAAGAGTCTTGTTGTAATAAAATTTGAAAGTTGTATAAATTGATTAATGGATAATCGTCGAAGACTCAACACCGCAACTCGTCTCCGCTCAACCACGATGAATAAGGTAACAAGTATCTCTTGAATATTGATTTGAATTATGAAATATGGGAAGTTGAAGCGAATGGGAGATGTTGATATATATTTGGAAAATTGTGATGATTATGCTTGCATGTGAAATTTGCGAAATGTGATTATGCAAAATAAATGTTGTTATGCAAGTGATTATATGTTGAGACTGTTATGAGTTGAACAATAAAACTCTATGAAATTCTATGTGATTGTGATTTGCGTGAAATGTGATGAACGACCTTTATGAGAACAAACTTGAGCACGCTGCTATACCTAGTTGTAAGTCGTGCCGTGAATGAAAATTTTGTGATAATATCGAACTTGGAGGCATCCAACGCCGAATACGAGGCGAGCGGCTTATGAGAACGAATTGTGAAGCGCTGAAACGTGAAAACATATATACATATGCACACCTTTTGGCACGGAATGAAAATTCCGTTATTTCTTGATATGATATTACCTCCACACCTTCGTCGTTCGACGTATACACATATATATATATATATATCCATCGTACTCTCAGCATCAGTTGAAATCTTATACACTATTGATATTTTCTTCGATCCTTGTTCTGATGCTGAGATTTCTTTTGTAGATGCTTAATCATTATTACGCACCGATGCGCGATCGTTACGCAAAGAACAAGGTTTTCCCTGTCGAAACCTACCAAGAGTTTGAGTGGGATGGAAAGTCCTTTCTCCTAACCTACGTCACCGAATTCTACGATCGTTGGATGGATGCATACGCGTATGGAGGAGTTACCCATCACGCAGGGATCTCGAGATTGATCCACACTCTGCCGAGTCCTTGGAGCGAATGGACTGCCCAAGCTGCATTGCCATATACGTGGTTCAGTCCGCCGGAGTACAAGCCTCGAGGCGATATAATCGGATTGATTGGAGTGCTACTCCCAGCCATGGCAGCTGCGAGGGATGGACCGCCGCTTAGTCCCTCCACAAGTATCCGCCGGGACAGGCCCGCCGATGGAGGTATCGTCACGATAAGGAGCCGCATGTTGATCGTGTCCCTAATAGGCCAAGGCTTAAGGCTAATGTGGCACATCCTTTGGTTATCCACGGAAATGTGGAGGATATGCGTGCGATAACACCGCCGCCCCCGGATGTTGGTGAATATGGCGAGAATGAGGAACCGGACGAGGAAGGACCCGCTTTGGAGATGGATGAGGATGATGACCCCGAGGAGGATATGAACGACATCGATTAGGATTGATAGTCGTGGAATATTTGTTTTTGCTTTCCCCCATGTTTTTGGATTGATTTGCTACCTTATGTTTTTGCTACTCTTTCGTTTTTCTGCATTGATACTAAGACCTCTATGAGGCAACGTTTTTGATTTATATGCCATGGGGAGATATTTATTTTGGATTCAATGGATTGCCTTTCGTACATGGTACAAATTATCTATCACTATATTATCACATCATCACATCATGCCTCTTATAGTATCACCATTTTTTGAATACCTTATGACGCCCAGTATCCGCCACTTAAAAGCTGTACAACTATTTCCTAAGTGCCATTACTTTGATGATAGGAGACGATGATCTTTTTGATTGACCTTGATGCAACCAATTTTTTTGGTAACCATGTTGATTGACACTACTCTTTGCAATCCGTCTACGTGACGAACTTATGATATCTTGCGCTTGGCCATATATTCCAAAACAATTGAACCATGAACCTTGTTATTTCAACTATACCATGTGACTATCGTTAGAATCATGGGAATAATTCTTGTGTTGATAAATCAGAATGCCGCCAAGACGCCATAACCGTCAACCGACACCTCCACCTTCAAGTGAGGAGAGTGTGACGCAGTCGATTCCGACACCACCGCCTCCCCCACCCCCGGTTAATAGGGAAGTAGTGAAGCTGTTCTTGGAACAGAAACCGCCCGTGTTCGATGGACTTGGAGAACCGGCCAAAGCCGAATCTTGGATCCGCGCAATAGAACGTATCTTCGCAATCTTGGGATGCAATGATAGGGAACGGATGAGTTGCGTTACTCATCAGCTAACAGAGGCAGCCGACTTTTGGTGGGATACTAGAACAAAGACCTTGACACAAGGCCAAGTGGAAGCAATGACGTGGGACGATTTCAAGACCGAGCTATACAACAAGTATGTGCCGAAAAGCTACCGGAAAGCGAAGGCATCCGAGTTCAACAATCAGACGCAAGGACGCATGACGGTGACCGAGTATGATCGAGCACTCAACAGCATGACCCGATACGCCCCTGATCAAGTCGACACAGACGAGAAGCTGTCGGACAAGTTCCGCGAGGGACTAAGGTCCGAGATAAAGATGTCATTGGCCAGTCGAGGGAGACTCACATACGCTAAAGCTTTGGCACTCGCGTTGGATATTGAGGCAGCAATGCCTAAGGAGAAAGCTAAGGAGATCGCTACTTCGTCGTTACCCCCACCGCACTACTCGAGGGAGAAACGGAAGTGGGATGAGCCTAGAGCTTCGCATGATGGAAAACGGCACCAGTCGAGCCAACATCGGTCCTAGTACGAGGGAGGGCAGCGCACGTCTAGCCAGAGAGGAGACTACCAACCTAGGGCACCACAATGCAATGTGTGCTCTAAGTATCATTTCGGAGAATGCCGATACCAGAACGTGATCAAGTGCTACACTTGTGGAGGAAACGGTCATTTTTCCAGGGAGTGTCCGAATAACAAGAGAGGATCGGGATCAAGGCAGAACGATCAGGGATCCCGTCAGCCAGCTAGGGCACCGCAGAATGAATCGGGAGGAAATTGCGACTCATCATCGCGACAACCACAACCTCAGCGCCCCAGACTTCCTCCCCAAGCTAGAGCGTTCGCGTTGGAGCAGAAGAAGCCGAAGAAAGAGCAAGAGGATCGTGAAAAAGGGAATTTGACAGGTATGGGTGAAATTCTCAACACCCCTGTTGTTGTGTTGTTTGATACGGGCGCGTCGCACTCGTTTATATCTGAACTATGTGTGCATACTTTGAGCTTGCCTACAAGCGAATCTGAACGTAGAATGATGGTGTCCTCACCAGTAGGAGGAATGATAGAAATATCTAGAACGTGCTCGAACATAGAAATTTTTATGGGAGAATTTAGGATAGTTGCTCATGACTTGCGAGTCATAAAAATGGAGGATATCGATATAATCTTGGGAATGGACTGGTTGACAACGAACTTTGCGACGATTCGTTGTAAGGAGAGGCAGATATCTCTACAAGCTCCGGGAAGAGAACCCACCATATACCACGGAATCGCGATGAACCGGCGAACCGCCATCATATCCGCGCTGCAAGCGACTGCAATGATGAAAAAAGGGCGAACTGCCTATCTTGTCTACCTCCATGGAGAGGAGAAAAACGAGAAGAAGATGGAAGATGTTGCTGTTGTGAAAGATTTTCCCGACGTTTTTCCCGAAGTGTTACGTGGACCACCGCCAGATCGACAATTGGAGTTCACGATTGACCTTGAACCGGGAGCTGCACCCGTATCCAAGGCACCGTATAGAATGGCGCCAAAGGAGTTGGAGGAGTTAAAGGTACAACTCCAAGAACTCATGGACTTAGGTTTCATTAGACCTAGTGTCTCGCCATGGGGGGCGCCAGTACTTTTCGTGAAGAAGAAGGACGGATCGATGAGGATGTGCATCGATTATAGGGAGTTAAACATGTTGACTCTTAAGAACAAATATCCACTGCCAAGGATAGATGACTTGTTCGATCAACTTCGAGGAGCAGGCGTGTTTCAAAAATGGACTTGAGGTCCGGATATCACCAATTACGAGTTCGAAGGGAGGATATACCGAAGACTGCTTTTCGTACGAGATATGGACACTACGAGTTCGTTGTGATGCCGTTCGGCCTAACGAATGCCCCAGCAGTGTTCATGGACTTGATGAATCGAGTGTTCCATCCGTATTTGGATAAATTCGTTTTAGTCTTCATAGATGACGTGCTAGTCTACTCAAGGAACGAGAAGGAGCATGAGGAGCACCTACGAATCACGTTGGAAACGTTGAGGACCGAGAAGTTGTACGCCAAATTCAGCAAGTGTGAATTTTGGCTAAAGGAAGTGAATTTTCTAGGACACATTGTGTCGGCAGAAGGAATTCGAGTGGACCCCGCCAAGGTCGAGGCGGTACAACGATGGAAGTCGCCTTCAACACCAAACGAAATTTGGAGTTTCCTAGGTTTGGCAGGATACTACCGAAGATTCATTGAAGGATTCTCCAAGATAGCGAGACCAATGACGCAACAACTCAAGAAAGGAGTCAAGGTGAATTGGACCCCAGAGTGTGAAGCAAGCTTTCAACTCTTGAAGGAGAAATTGACAACCGCGCCAGTGTTAGCTGTACCCGAGTCTGGAGTGAATTACGTAGTCTATACCGATGCTTCAAAGGTTGGATTAGGATGCGTTTTGATGCAAAATAATAAAGTGATTGCCTATGCGTCGCGACAATTAAGACCACACGAGTTGAACTACCCAACGCACGATTTGGAGTTAGCAGCAGTGGTACATGCCCTAAAGATTTGGAGGCATCATCTCTACGGAGTGAGATGTGAAATCTTTACGGACCACAAGAGCTTAAAGTATTTCTTCGAGCAGAGAGACTTGATTATGCGACAACGAAGATGGCTCGAATTAGTGAAGGACTACGATTGTGGCATTAACTACCACCCCGGCAAAGCGAATGTTGTGGCAGATGCTTTGAGCCGCAGAGATCATTCGCAAATGGCTACTTTCCTAACGGAAGAAGAGAGCTTGATACGAGAGTTTAGCAGAATGCGATTGGAAGTGATAATAGCACCCGAAACAGTGGAAGGGCGAATTGCCACTTTGGTGGTTAAACCAGATCTGAAAACGAGAATCGTTGCAGCGCAACGGATGGATGCGGAACTCGAGGAAATTCGAATTGAGGTGAGAACCGGCGAATCCAGAAAATTTAGTGAGGAGTCCGACAACGCCCTCACCTTTGAAGGAAGGTTGTGCGTGCCAAACAACGAAGAACTTAAGAACGAGATCATGAGCGAAGCTCATGAAACTCCATACACTGCTCACCCTGGAAGTACAAAGATGTACCAAGACTTGAAAAAATCCTTTTGGTGGAATGGCATGAAGAAAGATATCGCGGCATTTGTAGAACGTTGCTTAGCCTGCCAACAGGTGAAGGCATTACATCAATGACCGCATGGAAAATTACAACCACTGGAGATACCCGAGTGGAAATGGGAGCATATCGCCATGGATTTTGCGACGGCCTTGCCAAAGACCCTAAGTGGGAACACCGCAATTTGGGTGATTATAGATCGCCTTACCAAGAGTGCGCATTTCATACCGATTCCGGTAACCCATGGATCGAGCAAGCTAGCTCGGATCTACATAAAAGAGATCGTGCGATTGCACGGAGTCCCAGTGACAATTACGTCCGATCGTGACCCGAAGTTCACATCGAAATTTTGGATTAGTCTACAGCGCGAGTTGGGAACGCAACTGAATTTCAGCACGGCTTTTCACCCGCAATATGATGGGCAATCCGAGAGGACGATCCAAACTCTCGAGGATATGCTACGAGCCGTAGTGCTCGACCGAGGCGGAAGTTGGGAGACCGTACTACCGCTAATTGAATTTGCATACAATAACAGCTTCCAAGCAACAATCAACATGGCGCCATATGAAGCCTTATACGGAAGAAAATGTAGATCGCCACTCTACTGGGATAAAGTTGGCGAGCGACGGGTGCTAGGACCCGATGCAGTCGAGGAAATGATTGAAGTCGGACGACAAGTTCGTGCTAGAATAAAGGAAGCTCAGGACAGACAAAAGTCATACGCTGACGTCCGACGAACCGACCTACAATTCCAAGCCAGTGATAAAGTCTTTCTCAAAGTGTCCCCGTCGAAAGGGATAACACGTTTGGGTGTGAAAGGAAAATTGAAACCACGTTTTATCGGGCCTTACGAGATTCTAGAAGGAATAGGACCCGTAGCCTATCGATTGGCGCTACCGCCAAGTCTTGGAAACGTGCACAACGTCTTTCACGTATCGCAGTTGCGAAAATATGTGTTCGATCCAAAGCACGTGATTCACTACGAAGAAGTCGCGTTGAATTCCGACTTGAGCTATGAAGAGAGACCCCAAATGATCTTGGATCGGAAGGTTCAGAATTTGAGAAATAAATCCATTGCTAGCGTGAAAGTGCTATGGAGGAACCACGATTATGAAGAAGCCACATGGGAGTTTGAGGACAAGATGAAGGAACTGTACCCGGAACTATTTCCATGAGGTACCAAAATTTCGGGACGAAATTTCTTTTAAGGGTGGTGGAATGTAACGCCCCACTTTTTCAAACCCTAATTTTCGGGTTATAAAATTTTTGCATTAAATGCCTTAAATGCTATCATATGTGGATTATTTGATGAGTGATTAATTGCATAGTGTCTTTGTGACCTAATTGCGTATGAGAATTTTAATTGAGTTTAATAGTCAACTTGTTGAAATGTTGACGTGGCTATTGAATAGTCAAAGATGTGGAAAAATGACGTGGCCGTTGAAAGGTCAATGCGATGAGAAAATGAAGTGAAAGTGAAGAGATGATTGATTTGGAATATGTGAATATTTTGATGCGGAGAAATATAATTGTGGGGAAATTATTATTTATTTTGCTAAGGGATGAGTGAGAAAAATAATAGGAGCATTTATTTAAATCATGTGGAATTTTCGGCCACTATCTTTATTGGAGAAGAAATAATATTATTCTTGGATTTAATTATTTGTTTGGGATAATTATCCAAATTAAATCCAAAGTCCAAATACTCTTTAATTCCATCATGGAATTTTCGAAATTTCCACTTTGATTTTCCCATGAGATTTTCGAAAATCTCATATATTGGGAGGGAGAAATTATTTATTATTTTATTTGATCCCTTATTTATTCTATTCCATGAATAAATATAAATATACTAGAATATCTACCATATCTTGCCATATCCAAATTAAATTAGGATTTGAATTTATTCCTTATTGGAAAAGGAAAAAGTCACGCCTAGTTCCTATTAAATTGGGGAGTATTTTATTTTATTCTTGCTCCGTGATATATTATTCTACTCCGTGAAATATTTGAAATAAATCATAGGCTAATAATATAGCCAAGAATTTCGAATTCCCTATATCTCTCCCCTACCTCACGCCAATTTCAACCAACATATCTCTCCATATCTTCCAAATCTTGATTTATTTAATTATGGGATATTATTATTTGTGACTCTATAAATAGGAGAGAAACCCTAACCCTAGAGATCACAAAACCGGCGCCCACTCTCCATTATTTTCGAAAATTACTCCTCCACTCTCTCCAAGTTTTCTTCAAGTTTTCTTCAAGATTTCTTCATCAATTGAGAAGAATTCAAGTGAAATTCAAGAGATTATTGAAGAATCAAGACTAATTCCTTGTTTCTACCGTTCGTTCTTTTGGAAAAGGTACTTTATTTATTGATCTTCTCCTCTTCTACCGATTAATCGGTATTCTTGAGTCCACATGCATTTAGATTGAGTGAAGGGGAAATAAATTGATGAATTTTGGGATATGTGTGCAAGTGTGTGTGTGTGCGAGACCGTGTGTGTGTGTGTGTGCACGCCTCGGTCGGCGTGCACAAGTGTGATGATCGTGTGCGTATGTTGTGTGTGTGGAACACTCATGCGTGACACGATTTAATGGTGAATTTGGAGTTGTTATTAAAATAAAAATGGTATGTTAATCATACTTTGATTTTGATTGATGATTTTGAAAATAATCGATGGGAAAAAAAGGGAAACGTGAGATCATGCATGATTTGAAATCCATGATTGAAACTGATTTGTGATATGCCTAATTTAAAGGTGATACTTCGCGCTCTCAGCGTGATAAACGAGGAGAAAAGAATACTATCGAGCTAAACCAACGAGGTGGGCTTTCTTTTAAAATAAGGACATTGTCCTAAAATGATATTGATGAGAATGAAAGATGTGTTATCATGCCTTGATTTGTTTTGTCGTGCCTATCCCTCGTGGCTATGCCACTATTGTTATAATCGAATTCGGATCCTTGTAGAGCCGCAAACTCTACTTGGGTTAGTGTACACCAATGTTAGACCGAGTGCTGGCGTACGGGTCGGCCGGTCTAGTGACCTGGATTGCGGCCGCATTCCTTGTCATGTAGAATGAGGATATGGTAAACGTCTATGAGAAAAATGGTTGCGCGACCGTGATATTTGAGAAAGAAGATATTTTGGTGCCTCGGGTCTTTCTAAAGTTAAAACCCCGACGGACACTTGAAAATGGCATGATAATAACTATATTTGTGATAAAACTGTTTTCGGCAATGAGCCCATTGAGTATGATTATCGTACTCAGCCCTGCATGTGTTTTCCTTATGTGCAGGTTGAGTGGTGACGAGCGGGCGGCGGTGTTGAGTAGAGAATAATAAGATGATCTGTTGGTACTTAAGGTGTCGTTGTGTCTTCATACATAGCCTCACTTCTTCTTGGTCGCTTCCGCTATTTTATGAAAAATTGTTATCTTTTGGTTGGGATGAATACTTTTATTTTCGTGGGTATGTTTTGGAATATGAACAGTTAGAAATATTCTCTTTTGAAGAACTTGGTTAAGCTTTTAATCTTTTGATGGATTCTCTTGCTAAGGCATTATTCTTCCTCTACTTAATTGTTCATTTAATGCTTTGGTCAAATCCTTTCTTAATGAAACCCTAGCCTATGATTCTTTGATGCATTTAAGTCTACCTAGTTAGCGAACGCCGCATTTATTATACCCTAAATGGGCGGGTCGTTACATTTTCGGACGACGAATTTTGGCCACTTCAATCTTTCAGGGGCGAAGAAGATAATTTACTCTTTTTTTGGCTTATTTTTAATTTCTACATTTTTTTTCATTTTGGGTTTTTAGGGTTTTTCTAAAAGCATTTAAGTAGAGATATCCTTGTTTTGACAACACTTTTTGGAAGACAAATTTTTTGCACTTCACATTCTTCAGGGGCGAAAAAGATACTTCACTATTTTTGGGCTTTTTTTTTAAATTTCAACTGTTCATTTTTTTCCTTTTGATTTTTTTATGATTTTCTCAGCGCATATAAGTAGAGTTATCTTCGTCTGACAACATTTTGCTGACGACGAATTTTGGCCATTTCACATCGTTTAGGAGTGAAAAACATAATTTACTCTTTTTTTAGCTTATTTTTAATTTCTGCTGTTTGTTTTTTTTTTCTTTTGAGTTTTTAGTGTTTTTAAAACGTTTATAAGTAGAGTGATCTTTATTTTGACAACATTTTTTGGAGGACGAATTTTGGTCACTTCACATCGTCTAGGGATGAAAAAGACAATTTACTCTTTTTTGGGCTTATTTTTAATTTCTACTGTTTATTTTATCTTTTGAATCGTTAGGGTTTTCTAAACGCATTTATGTAGAGGTATCCTTGTTTTGACAACATTTTTTGGAAGACGAATTTTTACCACTTCAAAACGTGCATGGGCAAAAAAGATGCTTTACTATTTTCAGGCTTTTTTTATTTATAATGTTGGTTTTTTTTTTTTTTTTGAGTTTTAGGGATTTCTAAACGCATATATGTAGAGTTACCCATGTTTTGACAATATTTTTTGGACGACGAATTTGGGCCACTTCTCATCATTTAGGTGTGAAAAAGATAATTTACTTTTTTGGCTTATTTTTAATTCCTACTGTTCTTTGTTTTTTCACTTTTGAGTTTGTAGAGTTTTCTAATGTATTTAAAGAGAGTTATCCTGATTTTGATAACATTTTTCAGACGACGAATTTGAGCTACTTCACATAATGTAGGGGCAAAAAAGATAATTTACTCTTTTTTGAGCTTATTTTCAATTTATACTGTTTTTTTTTTTTTTTTTGTTTGAGTTTTTAGACTTTTCTAAATGCATTTAAATAGAGGTATCCTGGTTTTGAAAACATTTTTCGGACGACGAATTTTCGGTGTTTCACATCGGTTAGGGACGAAAAAGATAATTTACAATTTTTTTTTTAATTTCTATTGTTCATTTTTTTCCTTCTGAGTTTTTAGAGTTTTCTAAATGTTTATAAGTAGAGTTATCCTCGTTTTGACAACATTTTTCGGACGGCGAATTTCGGCCACATCACATCGTTCAGGGCAGAAAAAGATAATATACTCTTTTTTAGTTTTTTTTTTTAATTTCTATTGTTCATTTTTTCCTTTTGAGTTGTTTTTAGGGTTTTCGATATGCATTTAAGTAGATTTATGCTTGTTTTAACAACTTTTTTTGGACGATGAATTTTGGCCACGTCACATCATTTAGAGGCGAAAAAGGTAATTTACTATTTTTATGCTATTTTTAATTTATACAGTTCATTTTTTTTTATCATTTTTTGAATTTTAAGGGTTTTCTAAACATTTATAAGTAGAGTTATCCTTTTTTTGACGACATTTTCGGACGACGAATTTTGGCCACTTCAATCTTTCAGGGGCGAAGAAGATAATTTACTCTTTTTTTGGCTTATTTTTAATTTCTACATTTTTTTTCATTTTGGGTTTTTAGGGTTTTTCTAAAAGCATTTAAGTAGAGATATCCTTGTTTTGACAACACTTTTTGGAAGACAAATTTTTTGCACTTCACATTCTTCAGGGGCGAAAAAGATACTTCACTATTTTTGGGCTTTTTTTTTAAATTTCAACTGTTCATTTTTTTCCTTTTGATTTTTTTATGATTTTCTCAGCGCATATAAGTAGAGTTATCTTCGTCTGACAACATTTTGCTGACGACGAATTTTGGCCATTTCACATCGTTTAGGAGTGAAAAACATAATTTACTCTTTTTTTAGCTTATTTTTAATTTCTGCTGTTTGTTTTTTTTTTTCTTTTGAGTTTTTAGTGTTTTTAAAACGTTTATAAGTAGAGTGATCTTTATTTTGACAACATTTTTTGGACGACGAATTTTGGTCACTTCACATCGTCTAGGGATGAAAAAGACAATTTACTCTTTTTTGGGCTTATTTTTAATTTCTACTGTTTATTTTATCTTTTGAATCGTTAGGGTTTTCTAAACGCATTTATGTAGAGGTATCCTTGTTTTGACAACATTTTTTGGAAGACGAATTTTTACCACTTCAAAACGTGCATGGGCAAAAAAGATGCTTTACTATTTTCAGGCTTTTTTTATTTATAATGTTGGTTTTTTTTTTTTTGAGTTTTAGGGATTTCTAAACGCATATATGTAGAGTTACCCATGTTTTGACAATATTTTTTGGACGACGAATTTGGGCCACTTCTCATCATTTAGGTGTGAAAAAGATAATTTACTTTTTTGGCTTATTTTTAATTCCTACTGTTCTTTGTTTTTTCACTTTTGAGTTTGTAGAGTTTTCTAATGTATTTAAAGAGAGTTATCCTGATTTTGATAACATTTTTCAGACGACGAATTTGAGCTACTTCACATAATGTAGGGGCAAAAAAGATAATTTACTCTTTTTTGAGCTTATTTTCAATTTATACTGTTTTTTTTTTTTTTTGTTTGAGTTTTTAGACTTTTCTAAATGCATTTAAATAGAGGTATCCTGGTTTTGAAAACATTTTTCGGACGACGAATTTTCGGTGTTTCACATCGGTTAGGGACGAAAAAGATAATTTACAATTTTTTTTTTAATTTCTATTGTTCATTTTTTTCCTTCTGAGTTTTTAGAGTTTTCTAAATGTTTATAAGTAGAGTTATCCTCGTTTTGACAACATTTTTCGGACGGCGAATTTCGGCCACATCACATCGTTCAGGGCAGAAAAAGATAATATACTCTTTTTTAGTTTTTTTTTTTAATTTCTATTGTTCATTTTTTCCTTTTGAGTTGTTTTTAGGGTTTTCGATATGCATTTAAGTAGATTTATGCTTGTTTTAACAACTTTTTTGGGACGATGAATTTTGGCCACGTCACATCATTTAGAGGCGAAAAAGGTAATTTACTATTTTTATGCTATTTTTAATTTATACAGTTCATTTTTTTTTATCATTTTTTGAATTTTAAGGGTTTTCTAAACATTTATAAGTAGAGTTATCCTTTTTTTGACGACATTTTCGGACGACGAATTTTGGCCACTTCAATCTTTCAGGGGCGAAGAAGATAATTTACTCTTTTTTTGGCTTATTTTTAATTTCTACATTTTTTTTCATTTTGGGTTTTTAGGGTTTTTCTAAAAGCATTTAAGTAGAGATATCCTTGTTTTGACAACACTTTTTGGAAGACAAATTTTTTGCACTTCACATTCTTCAGGGGCGAAAAAGATACTTCACTATTTTTGGGCTTTTTTTTTAAATTTCAACTGTTCATTTTTTTCCTTTTGATTTTTTTATGATTTTCTCAGCGCATATAAGTAGAGTTATCTTCGTCTGACAACATTTTGCTGACGACGAATTTTGGCCATTTCACATCGTTTAGGAGTGAAAAACATAATTTACTTTTTTTTAGCTTATTTTTAATTTCTGTTGTTTGTTTTTTTTTTCTTTTGAGTTTTTAGTGTTTTTAAAACGTTTATAAGTAGAGTGATCTTTATTTTGACAACATTTTTTGGACGACGAATTTTGGTCACTTCACATCGTCTAGGGATGAAAAAGACAATTTACTCTTTTTTGGGCTTATTTTTAATTTCTACTGTTTATTTTATCTTTTGAATCGTTAGGGTTTTCTAAACGCATTTATGTAGAGGTATCCTTGTTTTGACAACATTTTTTGGAAGACGAATTTTTACCACTTCAAAACGTGCATGGGCAAAAAAGATGCTTTACTATTTTCAGGCTTTTTTTATTTATAATGTTGGTTTTTTTTTTTCTTTTGAGTTTTAGGGATTTCTAAACGCATATATGTAGAGTTACCCATGTTTTGACAATATTTTTTGGACGACGAATTTGGGCCACTTCTCATCATTTAGGTGTGAAAAAGATAATTTACTTTTTTGGCTTATTTTTAATTCCTACTGTTCTTTGTTTTTTCACTTTTGAGTTTGTAGAGTTTTGTAATGTATTTAAAGAGAGTTATCCTGATTTTGATAACATTTTTCAGACGACGAATTTGAGCTACTTCACATAATGTAGGGGCAAAAAAGATAATTTACTCTTTTTTGAGCTTATTTTCAATTTGTACTGTTTTTTTTTTTTTGTTTGAGTTTTTAGACTTTTCTAAATGCATTTAAATAGAGGTATCCTGGTTTTGAAAACATTTTTCGGACGACGAATTTTGGGTGTTTCACATCGGTTAGGGACGAAAAAGATAATTTACAATTTTTTTTTTAATTTCTATTATTCATTTTTTTCCTTCTGAGTTTTTAGAGTTTTCTAAATGTTTATAAGTAGAGTTATCCTCGTTTTGACAACATTTTTCGGACGGCGAATTTCGGCCACATCACATCGTTCAGGGCAGAAAAAGATAATATACTCTTTTTTAGTTTTTTTTTTAATTTCTATTGTTCATTTTTTCCTTTTGAGTTGTTTTTAGGGTTTTCGATATGCATTTAAGTAGATTTATGCTTGTTTTAACAACATTTTTTGGACGATGAATTTTGGCCACGTCACATCATTTAGAGGCGAAAAAGGTAATTTACTATTTTTATGTTATTTTTAATTTATACAGTTCATTTTTTTTTATCATTTTTTGAATTTTAAGGGTTTTCTAAACATTTATAAGTAGAGTTATCCTTTTTTTGACGACATTTTCGGACGACGAATTTTGGCCACTTCAATCTTTCAGGGGCGAAGAAGATAATTTACTCTTTTTTTGGCTTATTTTTAATTTCTACATTTTTTTTCATTTTGGGTTTTTAGGGTTTTTCTAAAAGCATTTAAGTAGAGATATCCTTGTTTTGACAACACTTTTTGGAAGACAAATTTTTTGCACTTCACATTCTTTAGGGGCGAAAAAGATACTTCACTATTTTTGGGCTTTTTTTTTAAATTTCAACTGTTCATTTTTTTCCTTTTGATTTTTTTATGATTTTCTCAGCGCATATAAGTAGAGTTATCATCGTCTGACAGTGTTAGAACAATGGATAAAAGAGTTGGTCGTCAAATTTTTGGGAGAGGAATGGTGGCTATTATGGTACAAATTATCTTGTGTGTTGTCCCTACTTTCACTTTGATTTGCTTTAATGAAATGACTAACACATAGTCTATTCTTGTAGATTCTGAGAGAATAGGGTGGTCGAGAGTGGTTCAGGATGAACATGGGCGTGAACGGGGTGTGAGGGCGAGTGTGGGACTGCCTAGCTCGGCAGTGGTAAGCCCCCGCCGCGAGTGCATGTGACTACATCTAAATATTTTTCCCGCTTTGTCTTAGCATAGGACTCAGATAATTACGAGCATTACTTATTATTCGCATTTCATTCCAATTATAAAAATTTAAATACGTTAGAAAAAAATATGATCCTCCTTTTTATATTTCCATCACTCACGTTTAGATCTACTTAAATCAGAAAGTGAGGCAAACTTATAAGATGCTCAAAGATACTAACAAGTTCTTTAACGATCGACTGAGTATTAAATGGGTGCACGTTACATTATATTTTTGTTACTTTAAAGTTTAATTATTGCTATGCGTAACCACCAAATTACCATTTCTATAAATAAATAATTTAGTCAACCTTTCAAACAATTAATTCATAATTATAAAAAATGTCATAAGGACAATAAAATTGATCAACATGTGTGTATGCTTTAGTTAATTTCTTCTTCTTCTTCTCCTCCACGAGCCGCGCCTCTCCATATTTTTTGATTTTTTTTTTTTTAAATTCTATAAGTATACACATTTTTTTACCTCATTCCTACACAAATTCTATAAATATACCCGTTTTTAATTAAAATATACACAAAATGAAAAAAATAAATTATTTGGTGACTTGGGCATGTCCACTATAGTGTAAAACATGGGCGTTGGTGGCCCGGCCACGATTTTATGGCTTGGCCACATTTTGTGGCTTGGCCCGGCCAACTATAATGGACACCCTTAGAGGGTTGTATTATTTAATGTTTTTAGTTGTGTATTCACAATTATAAAAACTGCCAGACAGTAAAATGGATCAACATGTGTACGCTCTAGTTGATTTCAAAACTTCTTTATTTTATGTTTTTATTTGTATAATCAATTGTTATAAAGGTGTGACTAATTTCTCAAGGCAACACGCTTCCATAACACAACTCAACTCAATCAAGAACTCATATAATGATTATGTCACACTCTTGTCCATCCAAATGCATGATAAAAAGTACTTCCTCCGCCTATTCTAGAAAAATATACACTATTTCCTTTCTAGTCCGTCGCACAATACTCCAATTACTTTTTCTTTCTATTTCTCTCTTTATCAATTGTGTATTAAAACCCGTGTCTAACCAAAAGTTCATGCTCTTATGGTACGGAGGGAAGGAGTAGGTCCAAAACGAGTAATCTCATTCCTGACTCTGAATACTCAAATTGTCACACCCTTTAAAGGAATGACAATATCCTGTTGGAGAGAGAGAGATAAAAGGTTCTGATTTAACTGTTAAGATAACATACAGAATCTACAACCCAAGTCAAGAACTTCAGATGCATAAAACAATATAGTATATCAAAACAATGCTCCCAACACCAACTACAGAGTCATAAATATAAATTGCCAGTTTTCACAACTATGCTTCATAACTTAATTAGAACGCTTTCTCTTCTTTGCAAGATTCTCAAAAAGCTGCTGGACATCTGCAGTCGTGACAGGCTTCGAGGGGTCTGACGATTCCTGTTATGGAAAATACAAAACCAAATTATTGGCACCAAAAAGCAATGCCTTTAGCTTTCAAAACATATCGACATACCAGGAAAGAAAATATCTCATTCTTCATGTCAGCAATTCCGCTTAGTATTTCCATCTTCTCAACATGGCCCAGATTGTTCATAAAGTTCAACTCAGCACCCTCTAGTTTCTGAATATTCTCATTCCTTTTCTGCTCTCCCATTTTCTCATACTCAGCGATCGAGTCCTCTTTGTCGAGCAAGAAGCTAATTCGCCTCTGGGCATACAAGTCCGAACATTTTCCACACCTACACAGAAACTCTCTCCAACCTTTTGAAAGAAACAAGGGTTTGCTATTCCCAGTATCTGGGAGATTCTCGATTGTGCCTCCAATAATACAGTTGGTGCTCGGCCCAGCAACTTCACTGCATCCTTTAATTACAGCTTCTGCATCACCTTCTCCAGGAACAGTAAGAGATTTTGTATTGCTTAAACAAGAGACAGTGGAGCTACTGTCATCATCAAGTGTGTCTGAAGATATCAAAACAGTGTTTTCAACGGCCTTTTCCTTCCCAGTATCCGAAGGATCCGGTGCTGAAATGATTTGAGGATAGCAAGTAAGAAAAGAACAGATGACTGAACACCCTTGGCAGATGAAATCCTCATAAAGTGGCTCGCCTTCCTCGTCTCTAGGGATCTATTTGACAATAGAAAGATGGCCAAACTCAAATACATACTACGCAATAGCGAAAGGAGAAAATAACAGTAACAATATTATAATAATTAGAAAAGACAAAGAAAACCAATATTTCTAGAGTTCAACAAATTTATTGTTAGCGCTTAATAACTACTCCCTCCGTCCCGGATAATTCGAGTCACTTTGACCGGGAACGAGTTTTAAGAATTGTAATGAAAAGTGGGTTGAAAACGTTAGTGGAATGTGGGTCCTACCTTTATATATTAGTTTTATAATAAAATGTGAGTAGGAATGAGTTAGTGGAATATGGGGTCCAATACCAAAAATGGTAAAAGGAAATGGGACAAATTATTTGGGACGGACCGAAATGGAAAACTGGGTCGAATTATCCGGGACGGAGGGAGTACATAAGTATCTCATGTAGACAATAAGATAATACTATAAGTACATATTTTCAACAAAAGACAATAGTTGTACCATACCACAAAGCACTAACACAAGACAGTTCAATGTCTACCATACCATGCCAGTGGTAAAGGGGATAGAGATTTAATATTACAGACCAAACTACTAGTCTACTAGCGTCCGTAATTTGTGAGGAACCAATCAGATTCATATATTAGAATCTACATTTGAATTCATATATTAGAATCTACATTTGAACGTGAATGAATGTGTCGTCCCATTAAATATGAAACGTTTACTTTTCGGTACGGGATTTTATGTAGTGTTGTTTTGTGAGTTAATGAAAAGAGAATAAAGTATGCGAGATGGAAAAAGTAGAGATGGTGGTATCACAATTTTAGGAAACATTTAATTTTTAATGAGAAAACCCAAAAAGGGAAATGTTTCATTTTCAATGGGACAGAGGGAGCATGACTCAATGCTGTAATAAAAAGGGTTAACCAGCAACAAAACAAGCATAAGTACAGATGTGTTTGTTCCATTATTAACCATTTCAGTTCTCACTTTCCAGACTAAAGATTATTATTATTAACCAATAAATACATATACAGCCTTCCACAAAAATATGCAAACACCATAAAGAATGTTTTAGCAGTCATTATGCGAGCTTTTTGTCTTTTCAAGGACATGTGAAGTATAAGAGAAGCCAAAAGGTAACAATATAGATGCTAACCTTGTCACCAGACTGAAGACCGATATGCTCCTCATGAAACCAGTCCTCACAAATACAACACTGAATCATCTCAACTTGTTCTTCAACATTAGGATCGGGGTAAGGCAGATCACATGTGCAGTAAGTACCTTTGAAATTGTGGTTGTACATGTTCTCTGTATTCTCCACATCTTTGCTGGCTAAAAGCTTGCAGTAAACCTCACCGAATTTTGAATTTCCACAATCACATCTGAAATTTCTTTTGGTCCATAGTTCCAGTATCTAGTTAGAGCAGCACATAGTATCAGTTAGAAACCGTAGTGCAAGTTATTCATTCCTCCCCATATTAAAACCATTTCTTTTAACACATATCTTAAAATGTATGGGAGCTAAGAAGGTAAAGTACACATCCAAATATAACAAACTTGTCACTACATGCCAAATAAACATACACATCATTATCATAAGTATATATACCGTGAATGAGCAAAGAAATTAATAATGAAAACCCAAAACTTATTACAGAACTCAAATATACCTCATGGCCATCATGGCAAACCAAAGAACATGCTGTGCAGACCCCAGCATTCCCATCAGGTGTGCAGGTCAAACATGAGAAAATTGCCTGTCTTTTAACATACCCTTTTCCGTAGGTACACTCCTTGCCCTCATCACCTCCCAGAATTAAATCTGCTTCCTTTAAAGTGTATGAAAGAAAGAAAAGATTCAGCCAGTAAAAGGTACCATATCTGTAAAATGGCATGGGATGAAAATACTAACATATCAACAGCATGACTGATACATCATAATACACAAATAGTAATGCATATTCTGTGTCTCACTTTCTCCTATCTATTTCCACTTTAATAAATGGTTGGTTATCTCTCATGTCAAAGTTATTAGCATGGGCAAGTAACATAAAGGATCTTGTTTTTAAAGATTAATTTCAATAGGGATATCAAAATTGGAAAGGAAAGTAAGATCGATGCTCAAAGAAAGAGAGATAGAAAAACAACATTTTTGCCAACAAGAGTTGCTGCCTCCATAGTACTAGATGTTTGGGTATTGCGCAAAACAATATCTTAGCAACAAGAGTTAGTTCCTCCACTATTTAATAAGCAGATTGATTACCAGTAACTCCAATCACGGCCAAAATGCATACATTCACATCATCAAACTCAGTGTCTCGAATGATTTTGAAAATAAAATCTTTACCACATATTTTGTCTAATAGAAAGACCAACTGTAAGAATCAGATTTTAAACATGTTCTTAATCTACAGAAAGAAAAACAAATTAGGCTTTCTACCAACTGCAATCATAAGAAATGAGATTCTATTTAATGAATCAGTAAAAAATACGGTGTTGGATTACTGGGGATAACCGTCATATCCTAGAGCTGCACTTTAATTGCAGCATTTAAAACCTCTTTTCCACAAAATTCCCACCCTGAATTTCGAGTTGGTAACTTTTCTAGTTTATCCAAAAACATCAATAATTAGATAAGCTCGTAGTAATACATAATAAATCACTCACCAACTCCTCTTCTTCGACAGATTTCAGGTAATCCCCAATTGAAATCGTGGGCTCAGCATCAACTTCATCGTCAAAAACGTCAGACATATTTCCCTAGTCCCTTCAAGCAAAGTTACGCAAAAAGATTATAAAAGGAGAGAATAGCGAAACCCTATCAATTGTGCAATCGAAAATCTCACGATACTTGAGCCAAAAAAAAATTTGGGAAATAATACATGAACACAAAAAAAGCACATTTTGTTATAGAGTGAGATGGAATCCGAGGATGCGAATAGAATGAAAGAGAAAAAAAGAAACGTGACTAGAACAATAAAAATGATCGATTCTAGGGGTTTAATCAGAAGATTAAGCAGCCACGATTGAGGAAAGGAATTTTAACAGAGAAAGAGAATTGGGCTCCGAAATTTTCTTAGGGTTCTTTCTACTTTTGTCAATTGAGTATCCTAGGGATGTAAACATATTTCCCACCAAATCGATCCCCAATTTTATTTCTATCCGGTTTATAAGTACTCCCTTCGTCTGCAAAAAAATGTCATATTTTGCAATTTTAAGATGTCCGTGATTTAAAGTCTCATTTATCTTCTTTTTTTTTTTTAGGAAAAATTGACCATATCATTCAGCTAACACATCAACCCCACATTTCATACAAAGTTATCAAAGCTTCCTTCATCACAAGCAAGAGAGAAATGAGAGAAACGGAGGGAGTACACAGCTATCTCATTTTTTTTCATTCCAAACTCAAAGGTAATTGCAATTCACAATTTCACATACCAAACCCTCAACTGTGAAATTAAGTTCAAAAAATTCCTTTTGGCAGTGACTGAGAATTCCAACTTATTCCCCTCCTCCATCAACCAATTCGAGCACGGTAACGTTTTCTCCATTCCCTTTCACTCCAAACATCAAGCATGTCCTTTTGCATCAATCGAAAGTCGAAATTAAATCAACAACGAACCCAATCGAACATCACAAATAGAACACCCTCACGGCACACACGAGAAACATATCTTGTATAAGAAACTTACCTTGTGGGTTGTTTCGGAGCTGTTTCAAATGTTTCGGGTGAATCGAGCTTCTGCCGGACAGCAACTTGGCACGACGGGGTACGGGTGTTGGCTACGACGGCGGGTCTGGACCCCGAACAGCGTTGGTGGTGAGCTGCGAACGGCTGGGTGTAGACTGCGGCGACTCCGGAAAGATGGAGGCGGCTAACTGCGACGTGAATCCAGCGAAGCGGCGAAGAGGCAGCAGCGCTCTCCCTCCCTGAGACCGGTGGCTGTTCGAACCCGAGCACAGCAGTAAGACAGTGTCGCGATTAGAGCCGCGGTGGTGCGTCGGCGTGCTTGAATGGAAGGGAGTGAGAGGGAGGCGAAGGCAGCGGTGCTGCGTCACTCGCAAGGGATTTAATTTGGGGATTTCTCCTGTGTGAAATTTCAAACTGAGGAGATGGGGGAGACCGATTAAATGCAGGTCTGAGAATAGGGGGGGAGAACGGAGACGGTGGTGGTGCGTCGGCGGAAGAAAGAAAAGAGAGTTAGGGATTTCCTCTCATTTTGGGGATTTTGGGGAGATGGTGTGAGAGAGATGAGGCAGATGGAATGAGGAGGGGCCGATCCCTCTACTTATTTGGACTAGCTCAATTTGTCGTTGGGCTAATTTAATTGGAGTCTTGGTTCAAAGTAAATAATTTTGTTGGGCTTGTTTTTAAATGTAGGGAAAGTATTTAATTAATTTGCCGGATGAATAATTATTTTAAGCCCGGAATAAAGTAATTCGAGGAAAAATAATTGCGAGATTTTGAATTACGCGCTTAACTAAATCTTGGGATTTATTCTACATCGCCGAGGAAAATACGAGGAGTCAAGGAAGGAGTTTGTGGGCGCAAGCAACCGACTAGTGTCGTGATACGCTCGGATTTTGCACTATTTCAAGGTCATTTTGTGGTCCGTTTTGAGTGTTAAAGTTGCATTTTTTTTTTTGAACGCCTTCCTGGCGGAGGGTTAGGCGGACCCTCAACCCGTTCATTTAACGCGAGAAAATTACAAGGTGCCCAAAAGTGGCAGGAAATTACATGGTTCAAGAGACATAAAAGAGAGGGACCCTAAGAGTACAAAGGGGACCACCTCTAAGATGCGGCAGACAACCGTGTACTCTCTAGTTGGTTTAAATTGACATCAAGGAGGTTGAAACCAGAATGATGGAAATCCCAGCTGATTCATATGTACCAGAGCTTTGATCATAGGAGGGGCGGATTGTTTGTCATAATTGTTACTGTACTGCTCTTGATATCCAAGAGAAGCTAATTTGTCCGCCACCTTATTTCCTTCCCTATGGATATGGGAAATCTTCCAATTCTGGTCTCGGATGGAATTTATGATTCTTGCCATAACGTGACTATGTGTTGAAGCTCCGAGGCACCCTTCGCGGATGTTATCTACCACGATCTCAGCGTCCATTTCAATCCAGATATTACCTCTCACTTCTTTCGCCATTTCCAAGCCTTGGGCTAGAGCAAGTAGTTCGGCTTCGATGCTCGAGTCTGCGATCAGCGGCTGGTAGAAGCCCACGATGATATCGCCATGTTCATCTCTGATAATTCCTCCTCCTCCTGATCTCTCGGCAGAGGGAGTGAAGGTACCATCCGTGTTGAGCTTGCACCAGGAAGGTTGCGGACGTTTCCAAAGCACCGGTCTTGGTCTCTTTACCGGGTGAGGGCCGGGCATATTCAGCAGGGGCGAAGGAGACGGAGAACAACCCACCCACTGTTTCGTCATCAAGATCCCTGCTTTAGTGGCATTCTGGAGATGTAGCACCACCCTGTGTTCAACCTGAGCAATACGCGAAGAGGGGAAATAAGGGAGTTGGTGCACACAATCACAACAAAACACAGAAACAATATAATCAAACAAGAAAACTTCTCACACTTAGACCGGACAACGGGCTAAGTGGGAGAAGACAAAGATACAAAACAGGAAATAACATGTTGAGTATACACATAAACTTCTCACACTTAGACTAAGAATTGGGCTAAGTGGGAGAAAACAGAATTATAACCGAAAAACAACATGCTCAACTTAACAAAAACTTCTCACACTTAGACCAAGGATTGGGCTAAGTGGGAGAATGCACATAACAACAATTACACATGCTCAGCACAAATAAAACATAAACATATAAAAGAAAAATAAAACAATTGAAAAATAAAATTTACTTGGTCAATGGGGGGTTTCAATTCTGAGTCTGGCCCCCTCGGGAGCCAGACTTGGATGGTACGTTGGGGCGGTTCAATTTCAACTTCTTCTTAGCCGGCGACGCCAGCGCTTCCTCTTCAGTTATCACAGGGGTCTTAGGCAGGGGCTTCTTCATAGAGACGGACGCAAGAGCTTGAGATGCACGAGGGGCTACCAACGGCTTGGACGGGGGAGGGAGTTTCTGGAGTGACGAGCTTCCCTGACCGGGCTGCCTGACCACTTTACTGGGTCCAGGGGGCAGCTTCTGCTGGGTCTGGGAGAACTTCCTCCACTCTGTCATTTTCTTCATAATTCTGACCGCATCGGCCATCATATCATTTTGGGCAGATGACCTTGTTGGGACTACCGCAGCGGAAGACACGGAAACCAAACAGGTCCTAGAACGGATCTATTTAGGTGATTATGCATTCGACTCCAATTTCATGCAATAAACATAGATCTATAGATATAACATCAAATAAACACATAATCATGCATATTCGATGTAGATTCGATTGTTACCTCATAATCCATCATTGGATTTACGTTGCTAGCTGCACCACTCGGAGATCCTTGGTTTATCGACCACGAATCTTCCGACCTATTCCCTTGTCCTTGATTCTCCATCCGTGTGGGCGGATCTCGAAGAACCAAATAAAAGTGATATGAGATCTAGGGAAAACCAACACAAACACGAAATTGTCTTGATCTAATCCTATGAATTAGGATAGAACAAGAACAAAAACCAAAACCCTAATCTCCCTCGTGCAAAGGCACGAAAACCGAGGCAAGAGGGGAGAGAGAGAGCGCCGTTTATGGCGGCTAGGGTTAGGGTTTGTGATGTGTGGAGTGCTTACTAGGGTTTCCCATCTCTACACTATTTATAAGCATGGACTTGTTGGGCTAGGATGGGGATCCATGGAATGACTTAAGTGTTGGGCTCAGCCATTAGATAAATTACTAATTAAATCAAATGACCCATGATTTAATATATTATCAATGGAATATTATTTTGTTCCACTAAAGAATAATATTGCACTCCCACTTAAATCACCAAATTACAAATAACTTGGGTCCATTTTATTTTATAATATTTCCCGCGTTTAAGATTATCTTGATCCATCAATTTAATTCTTTTGTCTGCTATGTGACTAGAATTAAATTAATTCTCCAAAGAGTTTTTCTAGTTTGAAACTTTATTTATTATTCGTGGAATAAATTCCAACTGCGCAGATTTCTGAATAATAAATTCCTCTTTCAAACACCTCATTGGGGATCACCCTTTTAGGGATTTAATCATACCACACTGGGCACGCAAATTCTATGAAATAATATTCCAATACCTTCATGTTATTCAATTACTACCACCCAAAATATCATGAACTTGAGTTACGTACAAACTCTCACATATTGATAAGTCAAAGTGGCGTTTGATTGAATAAACAATATTGATATTAATATCATAGACTAGAAAATACTAAACTTTCTGAAATATATTCTTTCAGTAGATAGCAATAAAGAATACATTTCGGATTAGATCCTTTCAGTGCTTTACCACACCGGTGTTACTAATCTCTTCTTAGGTAAGAGAGAATTATCACAAACACCGCAACCGTACCAATAGGTAGCCAAAGCCTATCTAGGTTGTGAATACGTTTTTCTTCTTACTAGATCTGGCCAAGTCCCCTACTGGAAAACTCATGAGGAGATTCATCGAATTTCCCTACTTGACCTTCTTAGTAAAAAGCCTTAGACTTGTTTATCATATTTCAATAATAAACCATTATATTATATTATTTATTCTCATAATTAGGTAAACAAGTGGACGTGGCGTTTCTCGTATACATGCACAAGCTGATTGTACAAAGGCATGTACGCTCGAAGCATCTTTTAGTATACAAACCCCAACAATATCCCACTTATACTCAAAGAATGCTTTCGAGTATACCAACCGCTTTATTGGCCTTGTGCTACACATTCACACACATTTTCTCCCACTTATACTCAAAGCAGGCTTTGGCCATTATGTACTCAAAACTATAATTCTTTAAAAGAATCTACCAACATAGTTTTCTAGAGTACATAAAACGAAAATATACTTGTAATTTATAACCTTAATTCTTGCTAAGGAGTACGATAATTTGATCAAAATATTTCTAGGCCCTTTGATCCAGTGGAATAATTTTATGTGCCTTTCTCAAGTGCACTTATACATATTCCTCTATCAAAATCCACTATTTTGATCCTTCTGAATTTCTACTAATTAAAGTAGAATACTTATAGCAAATATAAAGTTTTAATCATGTCGAATATGATTCCCAAAACTTTAACTATATAATACCAACCTAATTTGGTATTATCCTTGCTATATAACTTGTGATGTAAATTTATGCATGAACATAATTACCTCATCACAATGACTAATTGGAAATTAGTCCTTATGACAAAATAAAACCGAATGGTTGCATTCTTTGTTTTATAGTCATAAATTCCAAGAGTTCATTTATTTAACCATTTCTTGTGACTTTTAGAAATACTTCCTTTGGAAACCCAAAAGTAATTCTAATTTTAATAGCTAACTTGGAAATATCTTTTAATGTTTATTAGAGTCTTAGAAAGTGTGCAAGTCATCACTTCTTTCATTCTAGGGTGTGAACCCTTCTAACTCTATCAAACATTACCTTAATTCCATTTATGAATATTCTATGAGACTAAATTTAGCTCCCACTTTTAAAAGTAGAAAAATACTAGTCTCAATATTCTCTAAGGCTATTAAAACAATTTAAATAGTGCTTAGAGTTAAATTCATCCTAGTTTAATAAAATTAGCTATGAAGCTCTTATTAAACACTTAGAATTTAATCATTCATTTAAGAAAAGCTCCCACTATTTTAATTATCACTTTCACAACAAAATAAATAAAATATCAACTATTTAAATAGTTAACCCTTGGCTTGAAACATTAAAACAAATTTAATGTGCACACTATATTTACTATACAAGAATTTCTAGTATTTATAATAAATACTTATCTTGTTTCTAGTTGAATTTAATTTACTTGCCTTGTAATCAATTATTGTGATTATTTTTCTTACACCTTTATTTGAACAAACGCGATCATTAGATCATTTTATTTTGTATTGAATCCATGTCGAACATTAATGTTCTATTGACTCATCAACAAAATAATGGTTCAAAAGACTTAAGGATTAAAGAAACTTAATAATCAATATTTCTAGAAGAAAACTTCATAATAATTGAATCAACAAATTTAATCACAAGTAAACATTTTGATATTAACCATGTTACATTTGATGTCATAAATAATTGGATAATCAAAATTTCATTTATCTAATAATGCAAGCATTATAAAATGACATCGATAATCCAAAAACACAATTGATAAACTAGGAATAAAATTCCATATCAATAATCCATATGATATCAAAACCAAACAATATCAAAAACTCTTAAAATTCAACAATGTAAATAAAGCAAAATAAGACTTTCATTGTTCAAAACATAAATGTCATAGCTAGATCAAGATCATGTCTTCCTCCTAATCACATTGGGTTGGCTCGAACTCTCTGCCATGTCAGACTTGCGTCTTAGGTCAGTGGAGCTATTGACCATCCCACCCTCCATCTTCCTTATCTGGACTTGTGCCTCAATGAGCTTGCTAGAGAGTACTAGAAGAGATGTTGGTCAAAGCTTGTCCATTATCTCTTTCTTTACTTTCTCATAGCTCTTTGGAAGTCCATCGAGAATCATGAGTTGTTGGGTTTCTGGGCCTATTTTCCCACCCAACTCCTCGAGCCTATCAAAACCATCAACCATTTCCACGACATAGTCGTTAATGTTTTGGTTCTCCTTCAAGACCGTTCTCCTCAAAATGTTCACCACGGATCTCATGAGACACTTGGTGGACATTTCATCAAACCATTTAGGTTCTTCAATCAATGACCTGTCAGGCTTGTCAATCTTGCCAAGAGCATTGCCGACCGAGGCCAACAAAAACCTCTTGACATGACCGCTCGCGGTATCCCATCGATCACAAGCATCCTTTTCCTTGTCTGATATGTAATAAGCAGAGGGGCGATCCTTAGTGAGGACTAACCTCAAATCACTAGCCAACTGATCAACGTCAAGTCTCCTTTTCCAATCCAAATAAGAATCAGAATCGCGTTCCTTCGATTTAAGGATCGCACTATAAACTTCCCAAGTAGTAAACATCTTTCGTTCAAGCTGAGAATAAATACCAATAATATAAACATGTAAAATTTCAAGGAATTGCAAATAACCACAAAACAATTCATCAATTTTTACATCCACAAAAATCAAGCACAAACGTTCTTCTACTAGGAAGCCGTGTCATATTCATGCAAGAAATCCATTATTTTTACTGGCCACAATGTCGACAGATAGTCCAGAGACCATAAGAATGGTATGGCTGACTAACAATGCTAAAGCGTATAACCATAAAATTAAGCACTAAGGATTCTTTACTTGTGCGTGAACTCCTCTAAAGAAAGGTCGAACCGGACAAGCACCTCCTCCTATAGCTCCCTCTAAGCATTATTAAAATACAATCCTTATAATTTCGCAGCAATATTGCTCCGGTAAAGACCAGTCACGATATTACTGAAAAACTAATTTTACGATTTTAATAACCTTTATCTAGAGAAGTCCAAACTTACGAACTGGTAATGTTCCTCCCGTAAATACAGGTCGGTCACTACTTCGCACTAAGACCAATTTTATGGAGGCCATATACAAATGTGTTGTAATTATCGCTTCATATTTTCTTGTTGGTGGTTTTAATAGTTTAATTATCACTTAAGCAGATAAGGCAGATATCCACATTCAAAGAATAATTAAACATGTACTAGCTATGCATGCAAGGCAATAAGTACATAGGCGATGCATGAGTTAAACTAGATTTTAACAAATAAAATCATAACTCAAATTAAATATCCATCAATCATCAATAAAACATGTAAACACATTTACAAAAGGCTCACATAAACATAATGACGAAACTTGATCATTTAATTAAGCATCTAAAATAAATAGATAGAATTAAAATTCTATCTTCACATAAACAAGATTATCTAGACATTAAGTCCAATCTTAAACAATCATACATTATTAGTTAAAATAACGTATCTTGATTATTATAATTACCTTTTAATACTATTAGGATTTTCTTAGATAGAATTAATCCATCATTATCCTAAAATTAATGTCTAGGTGTATATCATAAAAGATTAGCTAAGTCTTAATTTTAAATGCCCACTTGGATATATAAATCCGCATTTATCCAATCAAGACTAAATCCATTTAAAACACACCAATTAAATTCGAGAATTAAAATTCTCATAGCTTTCAAATAAAATCACATGACAAGAAGAATCTTATTACATCTTTAATTCAAAATGATATTTTCTAGATGAAATAAAAATTCACCTTCATCAAAATTAAAGACAAAATTCAACTTAAATAAATAATTAGGGATTTTTATAGCAAAATTAATGCTCTATGAATTTTCATACCTTTAAATCACATTTGATGTTATCTAGATGAAACAAATTCACCTTCATCAAAATTAAAGATAAAATTCAAATTAAACTAGGAATTGAATTCCAATTAAAATCCAATTAACTATTTCAAACTTTAATAATTTAGGATTTAAGTAGCATGTTAATGCCAAAAGAATTTTTCACTTCTTTAATTAATCCGATGTTATCTAGATGAAATAAAATTCACCTGCATCATATTAAAGACAAAATTCAAACTAGGAATTGAATTCCAATTAAAATCCATCCAATTATTATACATGTAATTTTCGAAAATTTTGAGGGTTTAAAACAATTGAAAAACTCATGTCTTTTCCTTAGGTATATATCTAGGAAATAATTCCATAACACACCAAATAAAACATAAACAATTTTCAATTAAATCTCAAAATAAAACATGAAAGCATATAGTGAGAATATTCTTTAAAATTCCATCTATTTAAGGAAAAGCCAAAAATTAGATCAAATAAATATTGAATTTCCTTATGTTAATTATCATGATATTATCTAGATGGAAAGAATCCATCAAAATCAACTAATTAACAAATTAAATCAATTATTTGACTAATTATTCCAATTGGCAAAATTAAAGAAGACAATTATTCTCTTTAAATTAGAATCTTGACTTAATGGCAAAATCATTCTAATTCCCACAAGATATTTTAATTATTCTAGGTTTAGGATTTTAAACCACAATTATAAATAGCTTGCGTGTTAAGAAACGAAATGAAAACGAAACGAGACGACGAGACAATGCAACCCAAAACCCTAATTAGGGTTTGGGCCATGACGGGCCTCGCAGCAGCCGCCGCTGCCGCACCCGGCCTCCGCCGCCTCCCGCGGCTGCTCCCACTGCAGTAACTGCCGCCGCCACTGCCCGCCGCCGCCCGTCTCTGCCGCTCCCACTGGAGCAGCCACCGACGTCCAGCGACGAAGAATCCGGCGTTGCAGACGCCGCTACCATTGCAGCGTCACTGCTGCCCGGAGAAGAAGCTGCTGTCCGACGAGGACAACTCCTCCGCCGACGCCCGAAGGCGACGCAGCTGCTGCTGCTGCTGCCTGGAGTCACTGCCGCTGCCGGAGCTGCTGCGACTGCAGAGTTGCTGCCGTCCAGCCTCTGGAACTGCTCGCTGCTGCTCCCATGCGGCTGTGCAGCCGCTGCCCGTCGACAACACAGCGGTTGTCCGGCGCTGCTATCCGAAGACGAAGCAGTCGCTGCCGGAGCCGCTGCCCGCTGCCTACCGCTCGCGCTGCTGCCCGGATCCGCAACCGTGAGGGCTGCCCGTGCCACTTCTCCGACTAGCCGAGGGCGCCGCTGCCTCTCCTCACCGGATCTGGATTTCGGATCCCCGATGAAGACAGTCCGGAACGCAAACACACTTAGGTTTAAAACCTTGTGTTCTTTTATTCGTTTTCAATTTTAATCAACTTGATTCATCGCGGTCGCTTCGCTTGACCGCGATCTTAAATCTTATTAAAACGTTTCTCAATTGTAACAATCTTTTATGTTCATATCAAATATGCATATTTAAATATCAAGCATTTAGCAATTTAAATAGATCTAGCATATTAAGAACATAAAACTATAGATCTAATGAATACTTGTTTAGATCTAGAATATTCTTGTGAAAAACTCAAATAAAATTCGAGATTCATAATATTCTTTCATCGATCCAAGTATTCAATCATGGACCACTTTATTTCTTGATTCAAACACATATTCACTTAAACACATACATATATGTAATCAACAAACATATAATCTAGTACATATTACTTAGAATATATAGATCTAATGATGTTCATCATAGATCTAGAATATTTTTGTGAAAAACTTGAATAAAATTCAAGATTCATAATATTCTTTCATCGATCTAGAACATCATATCATAGATCCAAAATTAAAATCAAGAAAAACATAGATCCAACACATATTGCATTATTTTCGAAAATCCCAAGTTTTAACACTATAATTTTCGAAAAATTCAATTAATCAAATACATAATCAGAGCCTAAAAATTGGCTCTGATACCAGTTGTTGGGACTACTGCAGCGGAAGACACGGAAACAAAACAGGTCCTAGAACGGATCTATTTAGGTGATTATGCATTCGACTCCAATTTCATGCAATAAACATAGATCTATAGATATAACATCAAATAAACACATAATCATGCATATTCGATGTAGATTCGATTGTTACCTCATAATCCATCATTGGATTGACGTTGCTAGCTGCACCACCCGGAGATCCTTGGTTTATCGACCACGAATCTTCCAACCTATTCCCTTGTCCTTGATTCTCCATCCGTGTGGGCGGATCTCGAAGAACCAAATAAAAGTGATATGAGATCTAGGGAAAACCAACACAAACACGAAATTGTCTTGATCTAATCATATGAATTAGGATAGAACAAGAACAAAAACCAAAACCCTAATCTCCCTCGTGCAAAGGCACGAAAACCGAGGCAAGAGGGGAGAGAGAGAGCGCCGTTTATGGCGGCTAGGGTTAGGGTTTGTGATGTGTGGAGTGCTTACTAGGGTTTCCCATCTCTACACTATTTATAAGCATGGACTTGTTGGGCTAGGATGGGGATCCATGGAATGACTTAAGTGTTGGGCTCAGCCATTAGATAAATTACTAATTAAATCAAATGACCCATGATTTAATATATTATCAATGGAATATTATTTTGTTCCACTAAAGAATAATATTGCACTCCCACTTAAATCACCAAATTACAAATAACTTGGGTCCATTTTATTTTATAATATTTCCCGCGTTTAAGATTATCTTGATCCATCAATTTAATTCTTTTGTCTGCTATGTGATTAGAATTAAATTAATTCTCCAAAGAGTTTTTCTAGTTTGAAACTTTATTTATTATTCGTGGAATAAATTCCAACTGCGCAGATTTCTGAATAATAAATTCTTCTTTCAAACACCTCATTGGGGATCACCCTTTTAGGGATTTAATCATACCACACTGGGCACGCGAATTCTATGAAATAATATTCCAATACCTTCATGTTATTCAATTACTACCACCCAAGATATCATGAACTTGAGTTACGTACAAACTCTCACATATTGATAAGTCAAAGTGGCATTTGATTGAATAAACAATATTGATATTAATATCATAGACTAGAAAATACTAAACTTTCTGAAATATATTCTTTCAGTAGATAGCAATAAAGAATACATTTCGGATTAGATCCTTTCAGTGCTTTACCACACTGGTGTTACTAATCTCTTCTTAGGTAAAAGAGAATTATCACAAACACCACAACCGTACCAATAGGTAGCCAAAGCCTATCTAGGTTGTGAATACGTTTTTCTTCTTACTAGATCTGGCCAAGTCCCCTACTGGAAAACTCATGAGGAGATTCATCGAATTTCCCTACTTGACCTTCTTAGTAAAAAGCCTTAGACTTGTTTATCATATTTCAATAATAAACCATTATATTATATTATTTATTCTCATAATTAGGTAAACAAGTGGACGTGGCGTTTCTCGTATACATGCACAAGCTGACTGTACAAAGGCATGTACGCTCGAAGCATCTTTTAGTATACAAACACCAACAGACCTTTCGGCCAGAACATCCAGACTCCCTTTGATTTCCTGCAGCCCCATTTTTACTCCCCCGAGCTCCTCTTTCATCACAGCCATCTCTTTCCGCAGCTCTTCCACGTCCGTAGTCATCACATCCTCCACCAGGTCCGGTTCGCGTTTCACCTTGTCCACACTTGCACCCATATCGTAGAAGCAGACCTTTTCTCCCTCCATGTACAGCAGCCCCTTGTTGAAAAAATAATCCAGACTAAACACTTCCGGTGGCTCACACATCGTCACATCCGGTTCTGTCTTCCCGAACTTCATTATATAGTTAAGTTTGATGTAGGCACCCAGTAAATGACAAGTGAACATGTGGCGAGAGGGATTTGCGGCCATCTGATGGCAGGCTTGTGCTAACCAATACCCCAGGTGGACTTTAATTCGTTTAGACATACACCATGTGAAGTATAACTCAGTAGTGGTAAGGGCAGAGCTCGCGGTTCCCATCAGATTGTATCTGATAAACACCTGCGCGAATCTTAAGAGATGGTTTGTGATGTGCAGGCCCTTCAAGACACTCGTCTTGAACTTTCCACTCCTTCCATGCGTGATAGACTCCCATGCGGTCTGCGGCGTAAATCCTGGGGTGTGCTTTGGTGGTCCGAACATCCGCTCATCCTAGATTCCTTCGTCATCCTCAGCATTTGTAAAAAGCCCCATCCGCAGAGACCATTCTCTAATGCTCATCTCGTGCTCTATGTTGAAGAGGCGGAAGGAAATCGAATCTGCATCTTGATCAGTGGTTGCCTTGAGCTTGAAAGTCGAGAAGAATTCCCTCGCTGCTACGAGCGGTACCACCTGGTCACTATGGTTCAGCAACCATTCGAAGCCAATGTCCTTAATAAAGGACAAGAATTCTTCTTCTGACTCAATGAATTCCAGAGCCTTCAGATCAAAGCGTTTCCCGAATTTAGCAACTTGCCCACTGCACTCCTGTCTTTGTATGTTTGGGCTCGCTTGGGGTCATCAAATTTCGCCATGGACGTTAGCAGTTTCTTCGTGACCCAGATCTCTGTCCGCTCATAATTTGGCACCCATTCTTCCTCAGATTCTTCCTCTGACTCGTGTTCCACTGCCGGACTGCCAGGTCCAGGGAATTTAGATGGTGCACGGGGCGGCGTCAGTGCTTCCTCCCTGACTGAAGAGATTCGATACGACTTCCTGGGCTTAGGAGTGGCCACCTTCTTGCCCTTTCTTTTGCGTTCCATAGCCACGTGGTGCTCTTCCGCAGTGTCCACCTCTTCTTCTAACCCAGGCATCTCTTCTTCCTGCACACTCTTTGCCCCTGGGGCAAAGGATCCTGATCCCCTGGACTGGTTGCATCATCTACTTCATCCAGCATGCTCCTTCGCGCCATCCTTCTTGACTCCCTCAGATTCACTGGCGAGTCGTCTCCCTCTGGCACATCGTCCAGATCCACAACGGGGACCTCATCCCCAACAAATTTCTTAGGGATCTCTCCCTCAGCAAACATAGATGGGGTTTCCCCCTTAGATGGTTTCAGAGTCTCCTCCTCAGTGTGTTTCGGGGTTTCCCCCTCAGATTCAAACAGGGTCCCCCCTCAACATACAGATTTAGGGTTTCCCTCTCCACAGGCTTTAAAATAGGGGTTGCCCCCTCAACAGACTCTTCAATAGGGTTTTCCCCTTCAACAGACTTTATAACAGAAGTATTACCTTTCCTCGCGGCCTCATTCCCAGAATCGTCCACCTCCATTCTGTCAAGCTCGTCCGCAAAACCGCTAACGCCCTCCTGTTCCTCCTCAAGTCCGCCAACCCCTTCTTGTCCTCCGATGTTTGGGCTCGGCCCAGTTTCTGCATGTGGTCGATCTTGGGTTTGGGCTATCGATTCGTCAGGTCTTTTTGGTGGTTGTGGCGCTATGGCTGTGGTTCCGGCAGATCTCCCTTGATGCATCGCCGAAAACAGGCCAAAGATTCTCTGGGCTTCTTCCCTGCTGCCAAACTTTTCCTCCAACTCCTTCAAGAATGCAGCTTCTTCAGAGTTTTCGGCGGCAGTGGGCTCTGGAATTGCGAAAGCACGCCACTCAGAGCGTATCTCAAGAACTGGAAAAGTCGCCAGAACCGGCGGTTGTTTGGACGAATCGCCGGACGGTGGCTTGGTGGTGGGGTTTTCCTTCCTTGCAGCAACATCTTGTGCCTTCTCCATGGTTTTTTTCTGCAAAGACTCACAAAAGCTAGGGTAAAATTCGGGGTTAGGGTTTGAGAGAAATTTGGGGGAGATTAGAGAGAGAATCGCGAGATTAGAGAGAGAAAGGTTGGTTGAAATTTTTGATTTGAAAGGGAAGGAATAAAGTTATTTTGCTTTTTAGGATAGGTTGGCGAATGGTTGCAAGGTGATGTAAGCAACCGTACGCCTCCTAGAAAGGTGGATTTTGAATTTCAAAAAAAACAATCGACTTCCCTCCAAAATCTTGTTCTGAAAATCCTTCCTCCCCTAGCAATTCACGATTCCATACAAAACTAAAGGTGAAACACCAAGTTCCTAGGTTGAGGAGTATGAGTGACAAAACAATTTCCCTGAAGAGTTTGGTGTTTCGAAAATATTTTTGAAGATTAACTTTTTCTTTGTTTGGACTTTTTTTGTATTTGAAAGCAATTAAACTATTTACACTTGCAAACAAGTGTTCAAGATTCCGTTTAATTTGGCTTCCAAAGAAAAGGCTTAAAGGCTCAAAATTGGCTCCACATGGAATTTTGAAAATTTTGAGAGGGTCGAAAATTTTGGGTATAAAAGTAGGCTAGAAAAGATGGCCTAACATCCTCCTAAATCAACTTAAACACTATGTAAATTTAGGCAAGACTAGGAGCAAGTTCTAGAAACATATACATGAATGCACATAAATCACACAAGAAAGAAATTTAAAGCTCAAATCTCACAAGGTATAAAGCATGATTCAAGGCGAACAAGCAATTCACTAATTTTGCACCTTTTCACCAAACCATCAAATCAAAACGTTAAGCCATACTTAAACATAGATGGAATGTAATATCATCGTCAACTCGATCTAAAGTGTGTCCCTAAGCATGCGTGTTTCTAAGTTCTTCATGTTATGCTCACGACATGTTTCAAGGTTTTCACAAGGATTCATCTTCAGGTTTTATTTCAAAACAAAGCAAAAAAAAAAAAGAAGCAAAAACAGAAACCCTAAACTCACGGTCCACCACTTCATCCCCCCAAACTTATTTACAACAAAGTGTAAAATAAGTTTGTAGAGTTGGTAGGGACGTGAGTAAACTAGAAAGCAATAAAAATACCTTGAAATTTTCTCGTGGGGTCCGGACGGGGCGAAAATTCGAAAAAGATCAAAAAATCGTGCTGGAACTGTCATTGGGCAGCGGTCGCTGCAGATGAGTCAGACCTATCAAGTGCATGGCCAGCGGGCCGCTGCAACACATGCAGCGGTCGCTGGCGGGAGTCCAGAACCTGCGAAAAAATTTCAAGGCTTTAAAACGAAAATTCAAAATAAAAATAACCAAAAACTTAATAAAAAATTGTCAAAACATCAAAAACAAATTGTCTTATGACAAAGTAATGATACAAATGCTCATTTAAAGTCATGATCTTGACTTCATCATTCTTGAGGAGGAGGGAAACGAGCACTATGGTCCTCGAAGGCTCCGATGAGATTGGTGATGTCCTCCCTCATGGTTTGACGCTCCTCTTGAGCCTCCGTGGCCATTTGGCGAAGCTCGGCAAGTTGTTGTCGTTGATGAACGTCTTCGAGCCTTTGAGCCTCCCAAAAGTTCGTCTCGGGCGCCCGCCAATCGCCTTGAGCATTCCAACCTTGTTGGTTGAAAGCGTTGACTTGTTGTTGCTCCACCCAACGGTTGGCCCAAGTGTTGGACATGTTTTGCAAGTAGGAGAACATCTCTCCTATTTCGGCGGAGGAACCGGCTTGGAATTCCTCTTGAGGATCCGGTCGACCTCGGCGGCGGTTCCTCCTGTTGCGGCGGCGGTGGCCTTCTACTTCTTCCTCCTCTTCCTCTTCATGCCGAGGCGGCGGCGGCGGTGGCGGTGCCCCACTTCCTTGAGCATACGAATGCTCTCCACCCTCCACATTCATCAATGGTGGCGTAGGTGGAATCAACTTCCGGTTCGAAGTTGGGGAAGTGCAGCGGCATGTTCCGCCTCCTAAACTCCCCATCAATGGGGTTAGCTTCGATTACACTCCGGTGGGCAGCGGTGTCGAGCCTCCAATTTGCCTTATTGTCCCACGTATCAACCTTGGTCAATTGTGGGAGTGGAACGGGAAAGTAATCCTGCGCCGACTGTAGGAAGAAGGCTTGGCCACTCAAGTCGGTCTTCAAAAGACCTACTGCAAAAAGGACCTCATAGCTGATGAACATCTCACCCATATCCGGAGTGAAGTCCACCGTTGGGATGCCAACATATTCGGCAATCGCCGTGATCAACTCACGTCCTTCTTGGAGATGCGGTCGACGTAGATGGTGGAGAGGATTCCAAAGTTGATCCCCTTCTTGTTGAGCAAGCTCCAATCACGTCCATCTCGGTTTGGGAGACACTCCCACCGTCAATCCGGGCAAACATTAGCTGCGTCATCGCCCGGTGGAGGTATCGAAGGACGGGGTTGCGGATGGAAGAATACTTGGCGTAGGCCGTCAAAAAGTCCTCCCCTTCGATGGTCATAGCTCTCCACATGTCGAAGTAGTTACACTCCACTTCCTCGTCGGGGTTGGGGTTGGGGTTGTGGTACTGGAACACCTCGCACAAATCCGCCATGGTGAATGTGTGGTTGTGGTTGCCGAAGCGGAAGTCAATGGACTCGGGGATGCGGGTGCGGCGGTCCTTGTTGACCTTAAGTTTACTTAGAAACTCAAGAGTGAGTCTGCAGTAGGATGGCCACCTCCCACGAAACATATGGCCAAGGCCATTACCCTCACTGATGTCATACAACGCCAAAAAGTCCTCTATAATCCCCAAAGTGGCGAGGGGAAGATCATGTGGGTATCTTGAAGGCATGGTGTCTCTCACCGAGACTTTCTTCCACATTGCCTTGTGTGCTTCCAACGGAAGGCTAATGCCATAGCTCTTCGCGTTTCGGGCTTTCCTCTTGTTGTCATGGTCCTACAAAGAAACACAAAACTCATAAAAAGAGCATCATCAAGTGACAAACAAGGGCTTCCCCCTAAACTTGCAATCAACCAAGCAATGATCAACAAAAATAGACCATGTTGTGCAAGCTTGTACTTAGCATGTATTCTAGAGTGACTCATGAAGACATAAAACAACATCAGCACAAAAGAACACCAATAATCCATCCCCCAACGTGAATTAATCCCCATGCAGAGACGCATCATCATAAACAACAAAACCAACAATCTCTATTATCTACTCGTGCATTGCAATTCATGGGAATAATAATAGCCTCACAATGCTATGAACATGATTGCAATGTATAACAACAAAGAGCAAGGAGGGATTTCACTATCAAAACTCACAATTCATCACCCAATTCTCAAATATAACCAAAAAAATCATGAAATAACAACATCAAACTCATCCCCCATGTTGAAACAAACTTCTCAACCGAACAATTCATCAAATAAAGCAAAATCCATGGAAAAATTCAAGCAAAAGCTCAGAAATTGAAGTGGGGATTCCATACCTTGATTTGGAGTGATTTGAAAAGAGAGAATGGAGAGAAAAGATGAAGAAAAGAGAAAGAAAAACTAACTCTAAAGCAGTTTTCGCGTCACTGCCTCTCGCGCAGCAACCGCTGCAGGTCTCTCCTGACGGCGGTCTCCTACGGGCCGCTGCGGCACACACAGCGACCGCTACGGCCCGACCCTATTCCTACGCACGTGTCAAAATGGCAGCGACCGTTGTGGGTTACGTAGCGGTTGCCGTTAAATTTTTATTTTTATTTTTAATTTTATTTTTATTTTTATTTTTATTTAATTTTTTTGGAAAACGGAGATACGATAATCAAGAGAAAATAAAAGAAAATAAAATATTGGGTTGCCTCCCAACAAGCGCCTTTGTTTTGAAGTCGTTGGCTCGACTTAAAGTTACCCAACTAGCTAGGCGGGTTGATGACCCTTGTGCTAAAACCGTGAATTGGATCAAGTCCAGTGGCTACGGGATTCTCTTGAGCGGTCGCTGCACATGTCCCAGCGACTGCGTCTTCAGACTTTTCAGCACAACTTTTCCGGAGCGGACCGCTTCAAGCATAGCGGTCGCTGTGGGCCAACGATCGCTGCGGCACACCCGCAGCGAGCCACTGGGCGTCTTGAACGCGTCGGAATTCCATCTTCAACTTTTTCCTATCTTTTTGGCTCAAATATGCACAATTCTCACAAAACATGTCAAAATACCAAAATAGATAAAATACGTGAAATATGGACATGAATTGTGATTTAGACACTAAAAACAAACAAATTAAGGGCCCTAAAGTAGTGCAAAATCCGAGCGTATCAGTGCATCACAAGAAGAAGACATATTGAATTTGAAGTATGAGAATGAGAATAGAAAATAGAGATTGAGAAGAGAAATCCTTGTCACACGAGAATGGGGTGAGTAGAAATGATAGGGAAGGGAGTATTTATAGGAGAAAAATTGGAAAAACCCAATTTTTTTAAAAAAAATAACTGAAATTTGAAATTTCAGTCGGTTTATCGCCGGAACCGGCGGTTTAGGGCTGAACCGGTGGTTCAGTCCACGGTTTCTGACGGAAAACTGATGGTTTTTGCCCACTTTTTTGCAACACTGCACCTGAAAAGCCTAGGACCTAGCCGGAAAACCTACTTGAACCGTTGAACCGCCGGTTTGACGGCGAACCAACAGTTCCGATTTCTCAAATTCTTGAACCTGAACCGAACTGTCCGGTGGTTCGAACCGGCGGTTAACAGCTGATTTGGATCAGTTTGTGCATGTCTAATTCTATATTATTAAAGATTTTCATTTATATCTGAACTTACATTTATTCTATTTGCAATTAATATTCCACATATATTTTTTTAAATGTACTACCATTTAAATTTGATTTTACCAACTCACATTCAGAGACTAAATAAAAGAAGAAAACACATAAATATATATTTTAGTAGAGCTCCCCAAATCTCGCACTTAGCATTGCGGTATGTGCCAAAACCCAGGAACGACGTCAAGAATTTATAACCGGGGGATGGGGTTGGAGGGGGCATAATAAAACATATGCAAAATTAAGGGTTTTTAAAAGGGGCAATTAATGAGAAATTAAAATAAATAAATTTTATAGTACATAAATTATATATAAGTGATGAAAATGGAGGAGGGCAATTTGCCCCTTCTTGATACTAGATTCTTGATACGAGCCAGCTCTGTTCCTGCCAAAACCAGCAGTGCTGGCAAGAAACGGAGAGCTCAAACGAGGAGAAGGAGTATTGCTCTTTGATATATTAGACTTGCTACCAACACTATGGCCGGTGTTTATCCTCGCCATTCTATCTTTATATTTTTATACTCCCTCCGTCCCATGTTACTTGCACTTTTACTTTTCGGCACATCACAAACTCCTTACACTATTTATAGTTTAAGTTAGAATTAATGCATTTAATTAATATGTTAGATTAAGTTAAGAGGTCCTTTATTAAGTGATGTCTTATTACACTTAAAATTTTAATTTAATTACATTAAAAAATCAATCTCAAATTTACGGCCTAAAATAAAAAGTGCGAGTAGCTTGAGACGGAAGGAGTATTATACTTATGTGCTCCTTTATAAATTAACACATACTACTACATCACAATTTTTTTTTTAAATTACGATGCATCACTAATTTTTTCTATCCATTACATTTCTTAAAACTTGAACGGAAACTATAAACATTGGAAAGCGGAAGAATTTTACAATTGGGTCCAATGTTGTCAATCTGGAATTTGAACTCTAGTCGGTCGCCAAACGCTTCTAAAATCCGACAAATTTCTCGCATTCTCTATTTTTGGATCCTCGTTTCAAACCCAGAGCTTTTACTCTTTGCCATATTGCATTCTCATGAGTAAATATTTTACTACTACAGGAAGGCACAGAGAGAAAAGGGGAAAGTGATTTTCTCGCATCTAAATTTGCGTAAATGCGACGATTAATTCAAAAACTCACTGTGAAGAGGATGAGAAACTGATTTTTCTCTTGTTTCCGATTGAATTTCGCTCCGGACCTTGGCCTGTAAAGGAGCCCCGACTATCTTTTCTGGGTCCGGAGATTTAGGGTTTTTTCATTGCATGTTACAATTCAAAGCTCGGATACATTCGATATGCATAATTTCTTTAGGGTTTAGATTTCTCTGTAAAAAGTGCCATGGACGGGCGGAGAATAACGGCAAGCCCCAGGCCGTGCTGTGGCCGGCGAGTGGTCGCGAAGAAGCGGCCGCGCGGTGGTTTAGATGGTTTTGTTAATAGCGTGAAGAAGCTGCAGAGAAGGGAGATTTCCTCGAAGCGTGATCGTGCTTTTAGCATGAGCGATGCTCAGGAGCGATTCCGCAACATTAGCTTGCAGGTTTAGTTGATTTTCACCATCTTTTCGACTTCTTCAACCTTTTCAGGTTTTGGCCCATTTCAAGGGTTTGTAGGTAGTTGCCTCTAAAGATTTGAACTTTGATGAACTATATTTGCCTATAACGAAGATTTTGACGCACAGAAAAATTAGGGCTTTTGGGTGCTTGCTTGATGAAGTGTTTGCCGAGATTTGGAGGGCATTTTTTCACCTCAATTTCCCCTTTTTTTGCTTCTCACTTGAATTAGCATGTTTGTAGATCTGTATACCAGAAGGTGTATTATTTATCTTTTTGTGTGGAGAATGTGCTACAATATTTTTAGTTGTTATAACAGTGTTTTACATGGATAGGTGTTTCAGTCTATACCTAAAGCCGATATTATAATTCGCCTTTTATGCTAACATGCCACGACTTATAAAGGAAGCTGAGAGACATATTAGATAGTAGTAGTGGGTTATGACCTTCTCCATGATTCTTTCGTCAACTCAACTGACACATATAGATGTTATAGATGTTATGAAATGGTTCTTTAGAGTGCGATATCCATGAATCTACTTACATGGTCAACAAATTATGCACCTAAGTCTTCTCTAGTACAGTGATTTACTCTTCTTTAACACTTTTAGGTCAAATAATAGGGTTTTCTAATGAACAAGATTTTGTACAAATAAGGTGTTATAGGTTTGTTAGCCATTAAATCTTTTGGCTTTGTCTGGTTTCACATTATATTAAACCCTTCTATTTTTTGAAAAATGTCGATTGCTACTTTTCTGAATTGCTCTTCTCGTCATCCATATTGGTTGCTACATTGTCTAGTTTTTGTTAGTGTTCTAGAATGTCCTCAAGGTAGCTTCCTAGAGACTCATCAACTCAGGCAGCCCTTGTGCATCCCTATCTTTGTCCCCAGTCTGCCCCTCCCAGGCGCGGGCCGAGTAATGACTTGCTATGATACATGGAGTGAAGATGATGGCCCGATTAAACAAGTTTTGGAGGGGTCGTCCATGCTTATGCTTAGTAATGTAAAAAAGATTATAATTCCAAGCCGTTTGTGAAAAATGTATTATACTTTTGCACCCCACTATTGAAGAAGCTGGTATAGGAATTTAATGTTCTGTAGCACTAGTATGAGTTTGAAGATACAATTTGTAATTGTTTATTGAATGAGCAAGTTTCTTTCTTTTATTTGTTTTAAGTACATAAACTTTCTTCTCATATACTTTAGTATATTGATAAATTTGATTTTAATTGAGTTCAAATAGTTTCTTCACTTATCATGTATGATAGTGATATGCGGCATGAAAATTCTTGCTCATGAAAATTCTCTAGTTTTGGTGTAGAGGATGAGCAAGTTCTTGTCATTTTTTCTGTTCATTATCAGCTAAATTTTAATTCCTAAAATCTGATGGAGGTGTTATAACATTTATGTCAAACTGATCACATTATAAGCATCAACTCATTTGAAAGAAGTCTTTTTCTCTAGAACTCATTATTTTTGGCTGTTTATATTGTATTCAACTGTCATGAGGAGAATGGATATAATGTTGCCTATGTGCATGATGGACTAATACCGACCTTGATCTTTTGGTTCAGGAGGAGTATGATACTCATGATCCCAAGGGATATTGTTCTTTGTCATTACCGTTTCTTAAGAAGAGGTCAAAAATTATTGAGATAGTTGCTGCCCGTGATATTGTCTTTGCACTTGCCCAATCTGGTGTGTGTGCAGCATTTAGTCGAGGTACAAAACTACTGAAATTTAAGCTCCTTGTGCATTTTCTCTTGGCTATTTAAAGGGCTTATATATGTCACCTATTTGATGCAGAGACTAACGAGAGGATATGCTTCTTGAATGTTTGTCCTGATGAAGTCATTCGGAGCTTATTCTACAACAAAAATAATGATTCACTAATTACTGTTTCTGTCTATGCTTCGGATAATTTTAGTTCCTTAAAATGCAGAACAACACGGATAGAGTAATTTCATCTTACCATTTGCTTGCTGTTTCTTTTTGTTCTCATTTTGTTTTATTACTCCTCATTACATCTGTGGCCCATCTTTTAGATACATACGAAGGGGCAAACCTGATGCTGGTTTCCCTCTTTTTGAGTCCGAGTCATTGAAGTGGCCTGGTTTTGTCGAGTTTGATGATGTGAATGGAAAGGTTCTTACCTACTCTGCACAAGACAGGTAATCTTAGCTGATAAGTGGATCATCTATTATATTTGACACGTATATTTTTCTGATATCTACAACTGTCTTCTTTCAGCATATACAAGGTTTTTGACTTGAAAAACTACACGATGTTGTACTCGATTTCAGATAAAAATGTTCAGGAGATCAAGATCAGGTAATGTTACAGGGGGGATGCTTCTTTTAATCTTGAAACTATAGTTTTACCTTTGGGATTATATTGAAAACTGTGGTTTGGGTATGCCAGTTGTGCTATTATGATTTTATGCATGCTTGAGTAATCGACTATTAGCTGAATTACTTGCAATGATAATTGGAGGTTGTAAATTTGTTTCCCTCCCTCTGATTGTGTTCTGCTGGCATTTTGTTTAATATTTTTTGCATATGTTTTGTACAATAGTCCAGGAATCATGCTTTTGATATTCACAAAAACCCAAGGCGCCGTCCCCTTGAAGATTCTCTCAATTGAAGATGGGACTGTTTTGAAATCGTTTAACCATCTTCTTCATAGAAACAAGAAGGTTGATTTCATCGAGCAGTTCAATGAGAAGCTTCTAGTCAAGCAAGAGAATGAGAATCTCCAGATTGTTGATGTAAGTTTCTATATATTGCAATTGTGATGTTCTTGTCCTTCCGAAATCTGACGTCCTGTCTATTTAGGTTCGCAATGTTGAGATAACAGAAGTTAGCCGGACCGAGTTCATGACCCCTTCTGCATTCATATTTCTGTATGAGAACCAATTATTCCTGACTTTCAGAAACCGAACAGTTGCTGTCTGGAACTTCAGAGGGGAACTTGTGACCTCATTTGAGGATCACCTTTTATGGCATCCTGATTGCAACACTAACAACATATATATCACAAGTGATCAGGATCTCATCATTTCGTATTGCAAAGCAGATTCTGATGAACCATTGTCTGATGGCATAGGTATGTTCCGGAAGCACATAGTCATTCCTTAAGTTCTCTATATCTATTACATGGTGTATATTTCATTAGGGAAAACAGATACTCCCTCCGTCCCGTAGAAACAGGCCCTTTAGGGTTGGCACGGGTTTTAATGTATAATTGGTAAAATAAGAGAGGAGGAGAAAAAGTAGTTGAAAGTACAAGTGGGTGGTGGGACCATAAATGATAAAGTAAAAGAGAAGAAGAACAAAGGTTACTATATATGGATATTATGGGACGGACGAAAAAAGAAATATGGCCTATTTCTATGAGACGGAGGGAGTATGTTGTTTCTATACTTTTAAAGCAGGTGGTGGGTCCATTGAGACCCTTCACTTTTATTTGTATTAATATTAGTATTAATGTTCATCTGTGCACTTTTGTCCATGTCAAAATTTTAACCTTTCACTTTTACTTGTAAAGATTGGGTTCTTTATATGAATTTTTCTTTTACACTAGGCACTACATTTTCGTTTAACCTCTGTGGAATACAATAGGAACTATGTTAACATGACAATCTCTATTAATGGGCCTAATGTTTGTCTTGTTCCTCATGTATTTCTTGTTGATGCAGCGGGTTCTATCAACATCAGCAATATCTTAACTGGTAAGTGCTTGGCAAAAATAAAAGCAAGCAACAGTCTTCCGATGAACGAATGCAACTGCAGTGCAGGTTGTGGGGGGAAGAAGTGCAACTCAAGGAAGCGCATCCAAGCTTCTAGAATCAGCACCGTTGCTGAGGCCTTGGAAGATATCACTGCCCTCTTCTATGATGAGGACCGCAACGAAATATACACTGGAAATAGGCATGGTCTTGTTCATGTGTGGTCCAACTAAAGGGGTGGCAAGTTGGCCCCCATTTCTTATGGAATGCTAAATGATTAGTCTTCCCAATAACTTGTTTTGAGTTTGTGCTTTTCTGACCTCCATGAAGGGGGGTTGTCCATGTGAACTATCATGATCATGATGCTCTTTTAATATGTGGACGCATGTATTTGTCAATTTACTCAATGGCGTTTTGGACCTAACTAAAGTTTGAGTAGCATTTTGTGTGTAGATGTAAGAGTCAGGGTAAGAACAGTGCTTGTTCTGCAAGATAATCTGGTTTCTCGGTAAATTGCCTGTCTTTGTTTCTGAATTAATGATTCTTCTTTTGTTCTTCTTGGTTACTGTTTTTATTTAAGGCGCTTTGGGTTTTACTCAAGAACCAGAACTGTGTATGAATGATGAAGGCAATCGTAGTGTGAATTGTAGTAGTACTAATTTACTCCAATTGTCAAGCTGCATATATTATTACTTCCTCCGGTCCACAAGAATATGCACTCTAGATTAAGCACGTGTTTTAATGCATAATTGGTAAAGTAAGATAGAGATAGAAAAGAAAAGTAATTCAAATATTGATAGCGGAAAATGGGTTTTATCTCATTAGAAAAAAGACTTTTTAAAATTAGAAAATGCATATTGTGAGACGAATAGAAAAGGAGAGAGTACATATTCTTATAAGACGGAGGGTGGAATACATTCTTGATTAATCTGCAAGTTACAAAATTATTGGAAAATCATGTGCTGATATATTCACAAGGAATCAAAATAAAGTTGGCAGCATTAAATTGAATTATGATAAGCAACAAATAAAGAAAAGGTGAACATTAAAATTGGTACCTGATCTTTCAGTTTACGAAAATAATTCTTGATCTTTTTCTATAGCATTTCTAGTACTTGAAAATCTCATTTTTGGTATCTGAAGCTAATTTTCGCTTCAAAATGTTCTTCGAATATACATTTTCACATTTTAGCCATAGAGGACATTTTTGGGCTTCTACGAAAAATGACCTAATATGATAGTATTATAAAAATCTTCTCTCGTTCTCCTTTTCTTCCATTATTCATTTCTCTTTCTCTCTTCTAATTAAAACATACTACTATGTGTTATCCTACATCGAACTACATTTGGCCACTTGCCATGTGTTTTAGGATCTGCTAAGGCTTCAAATTTGTGACAATTAAAAATTCGTCAAATGGGATGTGGTTATTGAGGGTCTAAAAGTTGATATATGAATAATATATTGATTTTTACAAATCAATTCAATCACTTGTGCTTTGCACTATCCTAACCTTGTGAAAGAGCAGGTTAATGCAGGGTCGTACGTCAACTAGTCAGGAGGTGACCTGGACTTAGCAGTGTACTTGACACGAGACCTAAAACATGTTATCAAAATCTCAACCCACTTATACTGGCTAGTATAGTGGTGTAAGGGTCAAATCCCACAGAGACGGATAGTTGCGTGATATGATTGTGACAACACTTTGGAAGGGTTGGTTCGCTACTACACTTCGGGTTGAGTTTACCTAGACGTAAATTAAAAAGAGGAACTTATACTATCCTAACCAGTAAGTAACTGTTACTTCGGCATGTGACTGAGTGTGTGAATATGTAAGACTATACTACTCTGTTGCATGTAAAAAGCAAAAAAATTACTATAAATGACTAGACAAAGTAACAGAGGATTCCAAGGGTACTGGGCGACTAACTGCCAGATCTACAGAAAAGCTGGAAAAGGTGAAAGGACAAAACGCAAAAGGTGGCTAAAAGCAATAAGTGGTCCCCAAATTAGATAGAGATGTCTTGATCACCAAGAAATGCGAAGATGTGAATCGAAAACTCCATTGACAAACTCAAGTTAATCATGCAACAAACTCAGATATGAAACTTAAACTTGAAAATTGGAGATGACTAACATACAACCCTACGAATTACGTAAACAAACTAGCATGCAAGGTGGCAGAAATTTAACAACTACGAGATCTTGACATTTTCTTAGAATTGAACAGATCAGAATACTTGAAATATTGCACAAAAACCAAATCTAATCTAACAAGGGAAATCCATGCAGGTAAATATCGAAATCGACGCTAAACTACTAGATCTAACTAATCTAGGCAGAAAGAGAATATTCATAACCGAAATGAGAAAAGGAAACAAACTTCGGTTTCATTATCACTATATCCAAGCAAGTGATACACTCGGATTCTGCACTATTTTAAGGCCATTATTTGGTCTGTTTTTAATGTCAAAATCACATTTCATGTCTATTATTTGAATTTCATAGATTTTGGTTTTTTGACGTGTTTTGTGAGATATGTGCATATTTGAGCCGAAAAAGGGAGTCAAAACGCAAAGTCTGAAAATTTGGAGTTCAGACGGCGACCGGCGGCCGACGCAACATGTACTGCGGCGGTTAGTTGCTTGCAGCGGCCCGCCTCAAAAATCTATGCTAGAAAAGGAGTCTCATCCGGCGACCGCCAGAGGACGTGTGGCTGCCCGCCACCAAGGAGACAGAGACTCTGGAATACAAGGCGGCGACCCGCCGTAAAAAGCGGTGAATCCGAATTGACCTAGATTTCTCTCCAAGATTTACAATATTTTGAAGATCTTTTCCTTCTAAGATGAGGAATGACTTTCCCCTGTAAATAGGCCCTCAAGCTTCATCAAATTAGAGCTTCTTTTTGCAACATAATTCCCAGAGATTAAAAGTTAGAGTACGTCATTGTGCAAGGAGTTGAAGAAGGATTCAAGAACATCAAGAACGACAACGACTCAACCTACGGGTTTTATTAGCTTTAGTTTTATGTTCCAATTGTTTTTCCTTCAATCTATGTGTTTAAATTATTACATCATATGTAACTAAATTCATAGGATTCTAGGGATGTGTTAATAACGACTTTGGTTATACAATTCTTATTTTCTATTTAATATCCGTTTTGTTTTTACTTTGTTTCTTCCCTAAGTTAATCTTGACGCTTCACGTCTGAGTGAAACATTCTGTGTTGATCCAACATAATTTGCTTCATAACTGTGAGAGAGTTCTAGCGAATTAGGTTCACTTAGTAGACACTACAATTAGCTTCCTTTAAAACCACACTGTTAATTGAGAGAGGGGACTTTTTAAGGGTCTTAGGAGCTTTTCAGAGTTACGTGTTAGGATTGACAACCTTAATGTTAGTAATCAACGTTTGCATTGCATGAGCATAAGTTAGGTGACTCGTTCTATCAAAGTAATAACTGTGCTAGGGTATTGTAGTTTGGAATTTGTATAACCATAACTGTGAACGCACATCCCTGGAATTCCCTTATCTCTATACTTTTATATATGTGTTTTATCTGCATCAAGTTGTTTATTGCTTTCTATTGCTTTCAATTTTCAAAAGTTTTCAAAATCTTTCGGTTCTTCATATAGTAATTGAGTTTTAGTAAAGGATAGACATTCACCTATAGCTATACTGTTGCTACTCTGTATACTTGCAGGTATTAATAGTGCTAAAAAATAGTGCATCAAGTTTTTGGCGCCGTTGCCGGGGAAGACAATTCACTTTGGAGTGATATCTTCAAGCGGAAAATTTTACTACTTTGTATTTTAATTGCTTTCTGTTTTTGTTTTTAGTTTTAATTTGTTAATATTTTTTATTCTTTCAGGTTTTGTATGCGAACGCGTTCTGGGAAGGACAACCTAAAACCGCTCGATCTAGAACTCGAAAAAACTCGTAGGAAAATAAGAAGTGAAAATGGATCAGGTTCAATGGGTGACAAAACAAACCTCGAGAAGTTGCAAGAGATGGTGCAGCTATTGTTGGATGAGAGAGACGCGGAAAGGGCAGCCCGCGAAGCACTGGAGAAGAAGAACAGAGAGATAGTACCTATGATGAACATGTTCAATCACGGGAATATGGTTGCTTTTCCCGAAGGGCCTCGTATAAATGCTAACAATTTTGAGTTACGCATGACCCTTATCCAAAGGGTCGAGCAGACTCCCTTTGTAGGTAGGGCCGCAAAAGATGCCAACCGCCATCTCTCCAAATTTGTGGAGATCGCCAACTCTCCGAAATTGAATGGTGTCGACGACGATGCCATAAGGGTAAAAATCTTTCCCTTTTCTTTAATTGATTCTGATAAAGAGTGGTTTGAGTGAATGCCCACAGAGAAGGTCTCCACATGGAAGGACATAATAGCTGCCTTCCTTGAAAAGTACTACCCGCCGGGCACTATCTTGAAGCATAAAAGCGAGATCTTCCAATTTATTCAGGGCCCTGATGAGCCCCTCTATGAGGCGTTTGCTCGTTTCAAAGCTCTTCTCCGCAAGTGCCCAACCACGGTTTTACCGTGGACCATCAGGTAGGAATCCTTTATAATGGATTTAAAGAAAGAATTTGTGCTATGTTGGATTCGGGGGCAAACGGTGGTTTCTTGAGGAAGACAGGCACGGATGCCATGGCGGTGATCGAGGAATTCGCCACCAACAGTAGAGGGTGGTTGAAAGAAAGGCACAACTCAAGGAGAGTAGCTGCTATAGAAGAGGCCGAAGAAAGCTCCTGTGCTAAGGAATTGGCCGAGCTCAGAGTTAGGGTGGACCAAATGAACACATCGAGGAAGGAGGATCCGATTCCACCAACCTCCATCATTGCGGTCTCTAAACCGGAAAGTCTTGCCCCGATAGTGGAAGAGACCAACTACATGCAAGAAGGCGGTCCCAACAGAAATTACAACAACAATTATCGCCCTAACCAAGGGGGCGGTAATTTCAATAATTATAATAGGAACCGTCCACATCCTAATCTGTCGTATTCTAACAATAATTTCTTGCAACCCCCTGCAGGATTTAATGTTAGCAAAGGAGGAGTAGTTGAACCCGTCAAGAAGGAGGAGAAGTATGACCAAGGAATCACGAAAATCCTGGAGGTAATTGCACAAGATAGAAAAATCAATGATACCAAGATCGGAGTTGTGGAGGCTAGAATTAACAATCTCGAGCAAGGGATAAACACAATCTCGACTGCCATCTCGAACATCAATTCTCAAACGGAGCAGGTCCAAAAGAAACTTGATAAGGACAAGGCAAAGGCAGCAACACGAGTGAACAATATAAACAAGAAGTGGGTGGCAAAGCAAAAATCTGGGGACCGCCCCGCGCCTGGCGGAGCCGCTGCAACCACCGCAGCGGGCCGCCGCTGACCCACCGACTGCAGTCTGCCCAACCGCCGGCGGACCGCCGCGCACCCCGCGGCGGACCGCCATTGAGTCGGCAAAATCGTCCACAAAGCAGGAGCTCGTGCGGCACAACGGGATTGTATTCCATTTTCAGCCAAAGAGGAAGTTCAAGCTTGAAGAGACTGTCCAAGCAATTCCTTAATATGTTTTGTAAGGTCCATAATAACATCCCTCTTGTTGAATCATTGCAGGAGATACCAAAGTATGCAAAGCTATTAAGGGAGACGGTGATGAGGAAGAAGAAGCCGACTAAAGCCAACCTTAAGCTACCAAATCATTGCAGTGAGATCATCCAAAAGGTTAGGGCAGTGAAGCAGGGAGATCCGGGCCAATTCATCATTTACAGTCCGGGAACCAGACAGAAGATCCGTGGTTTTGTACTAAAGATCTTCACGTGGAGAAGGCGCTAGCTATCTTCGATTCTTTGGAGAATCATCAAGGTATAATGGCTAAACCGTAGAAATGCATGTTTTAGGTTTCAATTAATTTAAATCATGTTTTATTTGAGTTATGAGAATGATACATGTGATAATTACGCGAATAGAATTTGTCTAAATAATCTGCTAAATAGATCAGAATTATTATGTAATTGATTTATGTGACAGTTCCTTCACCTTCTTTCAGCTACGCCATTCTGCTGGGGTGCCCCCGGCGCAGTCAGTTGGGATTAAATTCCCTCTAGTGATAAGTAGTCCAAAAAACTCGGCACTAAGGTACTCGCGTCCGCGATCAGATCGCATGCTTTTGATACGTTTTCCATGATGTGTCTCCGCATAAGCCTTAAACTCTTTGAACTTGTCAAAAGATTCAGACCTGAAACGCATCAAATAAACATATCCAACTTTCGAGTAATCATCAATACAAGTGATGAAATAGCCAAAGCCGCCTCTTGCCTCGGTTGACATTGGTCCACACACATCATTATGAATGAGTTCTAGTACTTCATTGGCCCTATTGCCTTTCACCCTAAAAGGTCTCTTAGTCATCTTGCCTTCTAAGCAGGATTCACACGTGGAGAACGACTCAGTATCTAGACCTTTAAGAAGGTCTTGGTCCACGAGAGTTTGAATCCTTCTTCGGTTGGCATGACCAAGTCTAAGGTTCCATAAGTACGTTCCATTCATTGAACTTGAAGGTTCCTTTCTTTTCCTAGAAATTTTCGATGCATTATTGAGTTCTAATTTGCGATTATTAAATTGTGTAGATATGATTGCGTACAAATTGTTTTCCATGATACCACGAAAGATATAAGAACCATCTTTCTTAATAACACTTCATTAAAAGATATCGAATATCCATCAAAAATCAATTTAGAAACTGAAATTAAATTTCTTCTAAAAGAAGGTACCAACAAAACATTCTTCAAAACCAAAAATCTATCACTACTAAAACGCAAATAAACGTCTCTCACTACTACGGCCGCCACTTTAGTAGCATCACCCAGCTGGACCTCGATCTCACTATAATATAGCTGTCTTCTCACCTTCATTAAGTCAGGATCAAAACAAATATGATCAGTGGCTCCAATGTCAATAACCTAAGTATGAGATGAAGTCGAAGCCAAACATGACTCGACAACTAGAGCTTGGTGCATACGTGTAGCCTTACCCTTTTTGGGGCAGTCTGGCTTCCAATGCATCTTCTCATTTTCCTGTTTGCTTCTTGCCTAACCTCGTCTTCCTCTTTCCCTTAGCTTCCTTAGCTACGACCTGGTTCACAATTTCTTCCTTCCTGCGCCAGGCCTAGGGCCAGAGGAACGATGTGTCGAACTAACCATCGCAGCCTTAGCTTGGTTCATGAGATCTTCTGCCAATCGAAGTTCAGTCAACAACTCAGCCAAGGTGTAGTTTCTTTTGTTCATCTCAAAGTTGAGCTTGAACTGCTGAAAGCTAGGGGGCAGACTCTGAAGGATGATAGTAACTTGGGACTCGACATCAATGACGCCTCCCAAAACCTCAATTTGATTGAGGTGGCTCATCATCTCGAGGACATGGTCCCGCACAGAAAAGCCTTCCTTCATAGTCTTTGCCATGATACTCCGAAAGGCTTAAGAATTAGCCGTTCGATCCTGAGTACCAAAGAGGTTTGTGAGATTTTGCATAATATAGGCGGCAGTGGCCATGGCAGCATGCTGATGTCTAAGAACTGTTGACATGGAGGCCAACATATAACACTTAGCCATCTCATTCACCTTATGCCACCGTTTATGTGCATCTATAACTATCTGTGCGGCATTAGCCGCCGGCACGGTGGAGTAGTGAGCACAAACTTGTACTCTTCAGCCGTGAGAACGATGTCCAAATTTTGTTTCCATTCAATGTAATTTTGGCCCTCGAGTTTGTTTTCTTTAAGAATTGCAGATAGAGGATTGAGTGACATTCTGACGATTTTGTTTGCAATGCAAAACATAATATTTACTATTTGTCATAAACTTATGTAATGAAGTTGAAGAGATTAACCATAAAACTTTTCAAATTCTTATAACTGTAAAATTAAAATTTTTAACTCTCAAGTAGAGGTCAATACGCATTAAAATTTTAACATTTTTACTGGTCACAACACCGACGAATAGTCCAGAGACCGCAGCACGGCATGGCCGCCAAATGTTTCCTAAGTAAGACCATCAGATTTAGCATTACAGTATCTTGTTTCTACAACACACTCCCATAACAATGCTCATGAGTTGATAACAAGACCAAGCTATCTCGTGGATTCTCTTTGGACTTCTGAAACTCGGAATTTCTTAGGATTATTGTCCTCACAGCATGAGTGGCGATAATATTGGAAACTACTTTCTAGTCCATACTATTCACATGTGAGACGTCGACCTATACGAACTCGCTATTTCTTAGGATTATTGTCCCCACAGCATGGGTGGCGATAAGATTCAGAAAGTAGCTTCGTAAGTTGTGGACCAATTGATGGAGACCATATACAAACATAGTTCGTAATTATCGCTTAGATATTTGAGTTATGGTTTTTCATTAATTATCCTTAGCCTTAGTGCAGATTAAAGGCTAAATTAAATTATGTTGGCATTTAATTGACTGGATAATTAAAACTTTTATTATCTTTTAAACATCTTATTAAAGGATAATATATTAATTACTAAAATAATTAAATTATTTATATCTTGAACTGACATGAATAAATAAACTTAAATTAATTCCTTATTAAGATTGGGAACATAATAATATTATATTATTTAATGAAATTCTACACATCTATCCTTATTATGATTCAAAATATATAATAATTAGGAAACTATTAAATTATTCTTGTCCATATCATCTAGGAATAAAATAAAAATATTTATTTCCATAGATATAGTCAATTATCCAAATATTCCTAAAATCTAGGGAAATCTTTCCAAAATATTTTATTTCCATTAAATAATACTCCCTCGGTCCCCTATTAGGAGTCACACTTCCGTTTCTGCACTCGTTTTATAAAAATGATAATAAATAGTTAAAGTTTTCTCTACATTATTCTCTCTCTTACTTTACCATTTCTCCACTTTAACTATTTATTATCATTTTTATAAAACGAGTGCAGAAACGGAAGTGTGACTCCTAATGCGAGTCGGAGGGAGTAATATTTTTAATGATATCTTTTAATTTAGGAATTAAATAATCATTAAAATAATAATCCATCGTTATCTCGTGATCGAGTTTAGCACGATCAACGACGACGAATATCTGCCGGGATTCGCTCGCCGGAACGGCGATTTGGTCTTCCAGCTATTGCCGGCAGCCCGCGTGAAACGCGGCTTCTTCCTTTCTCCTTCTCCGACGCGAATGCGACGAATTCTCCCTCCGTCGACGTCAGCCTTTGCTCGGCGATAGTCGCGCTTCTCCGGCGAACTCCCTTTGTCGCCGTTCGTCCTCGCCAGAACCAGCAGCCGCCGCGAGCGGCGTCGCAGCTCTCGGTTCAGCGACGATCGGACGAGTAGCGGCTTCCGACAACCACCTCCACCGTCGTCCGCCGTCAAATCTGGGGAAGGCAGGGGCCGCGCTCTTGCCGGTGGCGTGGACGAGCCCTCGCTCGTTTTCACGTCGCCTATGATCGCTCCACACTCCCACTCGATTGGCGCAATTTCCGAAGCTACTCTGGGACTGGTAGTCTCGCCGGCGGCGTGCATGAGTCCACCCTCGTCTGCACGCGCTTCGCCGGTTGATCACCTCCCTAGCTCCCACTCCTCGACAACCCTACTTCGATCGCATGTAGCGTGATTTTCTCGACGCAAGCGCCGATGAATCGCACGTCTCGTGCGTTCGAAATATTTGAGTTCTTTGTTTCGAATGTTCTTAAGTTCGTCATAACAAGAAGGATAAAGAACATGCTTTGAAAAAAAAACGCATGAATACATGAATTTCGCGAAATTTAAATTCAAATAATCAGAGCCAAAGACTTGCTCTGATACCAATTAAAGGGACAGGCAGCAGAAGCGTGCGTTAATTTCAATTCAAATAAATCAGATAATCAAGATCTATTTAGTCGATTATTTAGACAAATTCTATTCGCGCAATATCACATGTATCATGCTCATAACTCAAATAAATCATGCTTTAAATTAACTAAAATCTAAAACATGCTTTTCTACGGTTTAGCTATTTTACCTTGATGATTCTCCAAAGACTCGAAGATAGCTAGCGCCTTCTATACGTGAAGATCTTTAATACTAAACCACGTATCTTTTATCTGGTTCTCGAACTGTAAACTGAGTGATGTGAATTTGGAGTGTGGGTGGATGAATAATGTGGAGAAATAGAATTTAAAGAAAGGGGAAGAAGTGGATGCTAGAGTTAGAAAGAAAAAGAATGAAAGAATGAAAAGAGGAATCATATGTTATGTAGAATATTGTGTCTGACTCGCCTCAGCGGTCGCTGACTGCAATACAGGGTCTGAGGATGGTTTGTCCTCACTGTTCTTCTTTCGGTGGGCCGCTGAGTTCGATGCAGCGGACCGCTAGCCCTGCTCCAGAAAGTTTTTTTTTTTCAAAACGAAAATAAAAAACGAAGGGTACTAAAAAAAAACTATTACTAGCTTTAGTTCTACGGAGGAAAACTTCAGCTCTACGGAGGAAAAACAAACTAATCGAGAAAATTAACAAAAACTAGAAAGCAATCAACATGGAACATTATATCTCACCCACGCTCTACGGAGCTTATCAAGTGTTGCAGTAGAAGATTTTGCAAACACAGAATGTGACAATGGACACATAATATTGAACCCACACAAATTGTACCTCAGATATTTTGGTCAACTTCTTAGCTTGAACTTGGATTTTTCGGTTTTGCTCCAGCTTTTCCTCCATGCATGACTTAATTGTGAATCCTCACCAAAATCAGATTTGTTAGCAATAAAAGGAATTAACATTATAGACAGAGAGGGTTAGAAAGAATTAACTACAACTTTGTTTGTCTCATCTTCTTCATCTTCATGGGGAGGCATGGTCATGGTGTCAGTGCTAGGAAACTGCGATTCTGGGAACTGACTTTCAGGCAGCGGACCGCTGCAAAGTGGTGCAACGGCCGCTGGTGGCTGCCCTTCATCTGTGTCCGAGTAAGGCTCGGCTGGCTGTGAAGTTCCCGGCGGACCACTGTGAAGATGCGGGACGCTGAGGACGATCAACGGCTGGCGATGAATAAGTTTGTTTCTTCTCTGTCACTATTGTAGTGGCCAAAATCCTCATATTGTATTCCAAGTCTCCCACTTGTGCGACAAAACTTGCCACTCCTTGCTCTAAAAGGTCGGTGTGTCTTTCCAAATTCATCAACCTCTGATTAGTCACCTTCATATTTTCTTGTACCTCGATGAAGCAAATTTCTAATAGTTCCTCCCAATTGGTGTGGGGCTGTTCCTCTTTCTCTTCTTCAATAATTAATTTTTCTTCAAAATATAGAAGTATCGCCTTAGTCATCATCTTGCTAATATTTTCGAGTCCTTCATTGATCTCTTTGCATTTCTTCTCCATGGACTTCATTGTGTTTTCCATTCTAATTTCTCTCCCTTGTTGTAGACTCTCCTCTCTGTGTCTTTCAAGTTCTTGTAATATGAATTCATGTCCATGGCATTTTTGCTCGGATTCATCATTGGTATATGCCCATGTCGGTTGTCTCCAATATTGAAATGCATCCATTGTTGCGCTTCTTGCTCTCCTCATGTACCTCGAAAAAAAATCAAAAGAAAAATAAAATTAAATAATATTATACTCTAAATTAGTATAATCAACCTTTCTAAAATATTAGCTTAAAGCAAGAATATTCCACGGCAACGGCGCCAAAAACTTGATGCACTTTTTATTAGCACTAAAAATACCTGCAAGTATACAGAGTAGATCTAGTATTGCCAAAAGTCAGTACCGAGTTGTCGAACACGGGGAATATAATTGCAACTGGCTATTATGTACTAAGCGTCAAATACTATCTAGAGAAACAAGAGAATTTTTGGACAAAAACAATTAAAAGAAAATAAACAACTAAATGCTATTAAATCACAAAGATAAAGTATGAGAGATATGAGAATTCTAAGGATGTGCGTTCACAATTATGGTTATACAAATTTGATAAGGCTAATTTCATGCATTGGTTATGGGGTTATATTCAAGAAATCGCCAGATCCAAGAAGGAAGGAAGAAAATCACCTGGTGAAGGAGTTTGGCGAGAAAGTGAGCAGAAAAGGAAAAAATTACCAGACGGGAGAGATTGCTAGATGGAGGGAAAAGAAGGGAATTCAAGAAGATTCCAGAAGATCACCTCCACGTCTATAAATAGAGAGCACGCAACACACATGAAAGGATCTCTCACATTTTGCTCTTAGCTCACTTTCACACACTTCTACACACACTTGGGGGTTATCGGAAATTCATGGGGTTGGGGTTCGTCTTTTGAGTTGCTGTTGTGAACCACCGTCTCCACGTGAGGCGAAGAAACAATCTACTGCTTTCGTTTTAATTTCTGTTCTGAATTTCCCCGAGTCTTCGTTGTTCGAAGCTCGGCGTTGTTTTGTTGTTGAATCCTTGTTGAATTCTGAATCGTTTAGCTATGAAATTTCATGTTCTGTTTTCGTTTTATATTTGCGTTGCTTGTTGCTTTACCTTGGATGTTTTTTGCACTTGATTTGTATTTTTGAATTTGGATTGTGTTGGAATTGTAGTTGATCGGATGAATTTGGTTAGATCGGAGTGATCGGAGATGGAATATGCCGTGATTTGTTGTGGATGGCTTGGATCCGGGGCGGATGAAGCATCCGATGTTTAGATCTGTTGAATTCTGCATGGTTATTTGTATTTTTTCGACGTTCGAATCGTCATGTTCTGTTTGAATCTGGGTTGTTGCTCTGTTTCATTCATGTTTATGCTTGAACCGGTTGAAAATATGAAGATGGATGTTAGTTAAATTCACAGTTAGTTATTTGCAGCCTTTCATTTGTACCTTTGCTGTTTTTGGAAATGGTCCCCATAGTCTGTTCTTTGTCTGTCTAGCTGTTAGAGTAGATCATGTGCACTTCCCGAGTCTGGTAGTTAAGTTCTAAATCCAAGTTTGCGTGGTAGTAGCCAAACCAGTCCAAAGTCCTCTTAACTCTCACTCGCGTCCTATCTATCTCAGTGGGTTCGACCCTTGCTTCTCTATGCTAGTTACAGTGTAGTGGGTTGAGGTATTATTTTCTTTGACAGCAGGCTGAAGGTGAGTCCAACGACCATAATCTTCCTAGTTATCGAGTTCCTAGATCTTGCAGTCTAGTAAATTTCCTTGACCTGAGGATTATGAATTAATTGATATGTGCTGTGCTCTCAACCCGACCTCTCAAATGGCGCCGTTGCCGGGGATGGATGGCGTAGTTTGTGTGAGTGTTCAGAGATTTTGGCGTATATAGTTTTGATTTTCTTTTTTGTTTTTCTTTCTTTTCAGTTTATGAGCAGAGGCTCACGGTTTGGAAACTGGAGTAACTCGTCTGGGTCAAGGAACGTTCAGTTCAGGTGGCAGGTCAAGGAGTCAACATCTACGGTCACCACCAGATCGGGGTTAACGACAGGAAATCCATTTCCATTTGGTTCAGACAGTGACGAAGATTGGAATTCGTCAGGCAGAGAGGACCCTATGTCATCAAAACAGAGTACTCAGAAACAGAGGAGGAAGCAGAGTTGATCCTGATCCTGAGATCGGTTCGCTCACTGCACATCTAGATGGCGAACCAGCTAATGCTATTGTTTCAAATCAGCGGTCCATCGACATAAAGACAAACGTGCTAGGCTTTCTACTTACTTTTGCAGCGCGAAGGAATGAGTGTCCATATGAGTTCCTGAACGAGTTCAGCAAGCTGTGAAGCATCCAGAAGAGGCCAAATGATGCGACGGAGGAGGACTATCGCTTACGCTCAATCTCGTTTGCTTTGAAGGGAGAAGCCAACACATGGCTGTTAAGGCTGCCACCGGACTCAATTCATACCTAGAAAGATTTCAAGTTGGAATTCCTGGATTACTTCTTCCCTTCGAACAAACAAAGTACCCTTAAGAAGGAGATTCAGGAGTGCAAGCAAGACTACGATGAGACTTTGAGTAAGTATTGGTCTTGATTTAAGGGATTACTTAATGCTTGCCCCAACCACAGGATGATGGGAGCTGAAACTTATTACCTGTTTTATGATGGAGCCAACCTCGAGTCAAAGGATTTGATGAATTCCTCGAGTGATGGGAATTTCACCAAAAATAAAGCAAGTGAAGCACGAGAAACCCTTGGGAGGTTGATCGATGCAAAGAAGACCTATGATAACCCGCGTAATCTTGTTAGAAGGAGCTCAGCAAATGCAGTGCAAGAGAAGGAAGGAGAAGGAGTGGGGGCCAGAATAGATCGATTGGAAAGGGCACTTCTCAGCGCAATTGAAAAGATGAATTCCTTTGTCTCACAGGAGAAAGAAGAAGTTTTCAGGTCAAGAAGAAAATCAACTCCAACTCTATTATGGTCTGTCAACCGATGGAGAATACCAAGCCCAGGCGAACGCTATGGGAAATTGGAATCAGAATAACCAGAATATAGGCTGGAACCAATGGAAGATTAAAGAAGCCCCATGGAGAGACAACCCTGTTTCAAATGGACTGACGGGAACCAACAACCTCAACTTCAGTATCATGGTCCAGCTGAGAACCAACAGAATTGGCCTAACCGGAATCAAGAAGGGCCGCATCACAACTGGAACTGGTTAGGGAGGAGTCAAGAAGGGCAGAATAACTGGGGCTACCAAACTCAAGGAGACCAGCCTAATTGGGGCAATAGGAACCAGAACAACCAAGGAAGCTCCTATGTGCCACCACACCAGAGAAACACCACTGGGAATTATCAGAATTTCCAGCCTAACTACCAAGAAAATCAAGGGTCAGGAAACCAGCACAACAACAATCAGGGAGGCCAAGGGAACTTCCGCCAGAATCAGGGGTGGACCAAACCATGGTCAAGGATATGGTTCATGACCTAGTCAACCCAACTTTAAACCCCAGAGGAGTCTCGACGATATGGTGCATGACCTAGTCAGCTCTCATATGCAGAACAACATGCAATCCAACAATGACGTGGTGCATAAACTTCAGGATACACAGCAGGAGCAGAAAGCTGCAATGGACATGTTGGCTAAGCAAATGTCCCAGATCGCTACTTCGTTGAGTGAGATGTGAGGGAATGAAGGAAGGATACCAGCCTCAGTGAAACCACCTGACAAGGCAAACATCAGTCAGATTACTCTGAGATCAGGGCGTGGCTATGAAGGTCCAGTGATGAAGGATGATAAAGATGTACCCCCCATGGTAAGCAAGGAGAAGGAGAGTTTAGTCCCTGACCAAAGAAGCACGGAGATAAGGAGCACCAGAGTTGAGGACGGTCTTCAGGAAGGTGATTTGGAAAGACCACTACCCCGTGTGGCTGATCCATTTTTCCTAAACCCAGAACCAGAGGTGGAGATTGAAGAAGGAAGGAAACTGGAGAGCCTTCAGTTGGAGGTTCCACAAGTGTATTAAAACGAATGAAGTCGTTTCCTTACGAGGGGAAGCTAAGAAGTAGAAGGAGGATACTGAGGACTTCATGGAGATTTTTGGTAAGCTGGAAATCAACCTGCCATTTCTGCAGGCTCTGAAGCTGCCGACCTTTAGCAAGTAAGAGAGAGGTAGAGAGAAAAGTAATTAAAGTATTGTTAGTAGTGAGTGAACCCCACCTTTATTAGAGAGAAAAGAGTTTCCAGAAAGTACATAATCTAAGAGAGAAAAAAAGTTTCCAAACTTGACACCGGCTTCCTTAAAATTATAGTACCTAGTGATCATATTCTAAAGAAAATATCTTTATTATGGATCATTTTACACAAAGTTAAATCCAATTTTTAGTATTTTCGTTAATATATAGATGTTTTAATTTGTGTATATCTTCTTGAATGAATGAGATATTGGAACTTAGGTATAAGAAGGATAATGAAAATAAAATTCAGTAGAGAATAATATAATATTGAAAAACTTGATGAAAAAGTATTTCCTCCGTCCGTTAATAAAAATCTCATATTTTACTGATTTTGAGTTTTAAATGGTTCCAATTTGTGAAATAAAGTGATAGAAAAAGTTAATGGAGTGTGAGTCTTACTTTTATATATCGATTTTATAATAAAATGTGAGTGAAGTGAGTTAATGAAATGTGAGGTCCACTTACAAAAAAATAGTACTTCATCCGTCCCTACGCAAGTGATCAAGTTCTTTTCAACACAAAATTTAAGAAAATGATGCTATCTTAAATTAAGTGGAGAGAAAATAAAGTATGAGACAAAAAAAATAAAACGAGAGATAAAGAAAAAATAAACTAATAAAGAGTTGTTTTTTGCTAAAAAAAATGATATTAATCACTTAATTTGAGACACTTATTGACGGACAAATAAAAAAAATGTTAAATGAGATATTTATTGGCTAACGAATAGAGTATATATTTTACAAAATTAAAATAATGCATAACTTAAACATCTGAGCACAAAAATCTGATAATTTTATAATTTTACTCTTCCATATTCTGGGCTTCCTTGCAAGCTTTTCGGTTCAGTCAGTACAAGCCGTTCGGGCTACGGGGCTTGTACAAATAAATATCCAAGATATGATTTCTAGTTATAAGAGCATCCCCAATCATGTCCTCAATTCAGGTCCCAAGTCCCCTCCACATCATCATTCCCCTAAATTTGAATCTCAGACTACAACTCCTCCTAGCCCTTCAGGCCCCATCCCGGACCACAACTATTAAATTACAGTATTCACAACTCTAACCTATTTTACTTGTAAAAATTGAAAATATTGAGTAATTATAATACGAAAATATCATTTTTAATTCAAAAATTGTAAATTATAATCTAGAAATTAAAAAAATTTGATCAGAGAAAATTATAAACTAGAAATTATAAATTTCATTTTTAATTCTACCACTCCCCAATTCCCAATATAAAATCTATACATATATAAAAGACGAGTTTTGGTATTCATTTAAAATATTTATAAGTTTTGGTGTTATTATGCAATATTTAAGTTATGGAATGAATATGGATATTTATGAAGTAAGGGGAGTGTTATGGAGAAATTATTCCATGGACTAGACATACGAAGGTGGATATATGATGTGGTATGTTCTACTAATAATATTTGAACAAATGGAATTCATACTTCAGCCGGAAGAAATACAGTCCCACGCAGTTAACAGCACAAATTCTTGAAGTTAAATCTCTCAATCATTTTTCAAATCAATCAAAAAAAGAGTTTTCATTACCACCAATGAAGTTAAAAGATTCGCCACTTTTTTTTATTTTCTTTGTTTTGTAATTGTTCTTTTATAATTAAATATTTTGAATTCTACATGTAGGTTTGCTAAAGTTTTATCTTGTTGGTTTTATGATCATTTTTTAACCTAGTATAATATCATTTTAATGGCATAAAAATAAGATTGTGACTTTTTAATTTAAACCTAACAATAGTAGTATTTTAATTGGCTGAGTTCATATTAAACTAAACCTAATTCAAATCTAATATAATAAATGGTACTAGTATTTTAGTAGTATTGCATTATTTCAATTAATTTGGAAGATAATTAATGGGTGATTTAAGTCGTAAAAATTGGATCTTTAATGCGTATATATACTACGCTATTGTTAGTGGCGGAGCCAGGAATTTTTCGATGGGGAGCCCAAATTTCTAATTGATAATTGTCCAGAGCCGATGAGGAATAGCAACATAAGCAATAAGGAATTGTTGAGAGGAACAAATAGATAGTGAAAATAATTGAAATATGGACAATAAAAACTATATAAACATATTTGAAGACAAAGTCAATGTGAATTAATTTACTAAATATTTTCTTAAATTATGAATATATTAGTATCTGAAATTCATTTTATAAAATTACTAGTTGTGGGAAAATCAACAAAACCTATAAATGAAAATTAAAGATGCTAGTGTTATATGTATTTACATATTCATGGAATAATAAACTAATTTTTATTCATAGACTAAAATCACAAAATGAAAGAAAATAATGATAGGGTATGTTATTTCACATATTTTTGAGGTCAAGGAATAATTTTTATATTTAAATATGTATTAGTTTAAATTTTGAAATTATAGAGAATAAATATAAATATACTAGAACGTAGTATTAAACATAAAAGAGGAATATAAAGAGGTATATTATAAAAAGCATAAAAATATGCCAATGAGGTCAGGGAATAAAAAGCATAAAGAGGTATACTATAAAAGGCATAAAAATTACAAAATGAAAGAGAATAATGATAGGGTATGTTATTTCACATATTTTTGAGGTCAAGGAATAATTTTTATATTTAAATATGTATTAGTTTAAATTTTGAAATTATAGAGAATAAATATAAATATACTAAAACATAATATGGTGGTATTAAACATAAAAGAAAATAATGATAGGGTATGTTATTTCACATATTTTTGAGGTCAAGGAATAGTTTTTATATTTAAATATGTATTAGTTTAAATTTTGAAATTATAGAGAATAAATATAAATATACTAGAACATAATATGGTAGTATTAAACATAAAAGAGGAATATAAAGAGGTACTCCCTCCGTCCCATTAAAGATGACCCACTTTTTTTTTTTGTCCCAATCAAGATGACTCATTACTTAAAATAAAAATTCTTTTATCTCTACTTTATTCCCTCTCTCTTACATTACTCTTTCCACTTAACACACAAAATAAAGTTGCATAAAATCCCGTGCCGCCCAAGAAAGGGGTCATCTTCCTTGGGACGGAGGGAGTATATTATAAAAAGCATAAAAATATGCCTTCGAGGGTCCTCGAACTCAACTCTTTCCACTTAACACACAAAATAAAGTTACATAAAATCTCGTGCCGCCCAAGAAAGGGGTCATCTTCCTTGGGACGGAGGAAGTATATTATAAAAAGCATAAAAATATGCTTTCGAGGGTCCTCGAACTCAGGTTCTGTCGGATAGAAGGCTAACCATGAAGCCAACTGAGCTAGAAACACATATGAAATAGGCTGTTTACATATATAATATATAGGGAAAGTTGAAATGGCTGAGGGGCCCAAAGGCTCCCCAGCCACAGCGTGGCTCCGCCACTGGCCATTGTATATATTATAAACAAAGAAAATAAAAAAAAGTAGCGAATCTTTGAACTCCATTGATAGCTATGAAAACTATTTTTAATTGATTTGAAAAATGACGAGAGATTTAAGTTATGTATGATTTATATATGGGAATCCAAAGTTTCCATATTCAAGAATTTGTGCTGTTAACTGCGTGGGAGTGGATTTAGTCCAGCTGGAGTGTGAATTCCATTCGTTCAAATATTATTAGTGGAGCATACCACATCATACATCCACCTTGGTAATGCCTAGTCCATGGAATATTTTCTCGAGTGTTATATTGTTAACTCAATACTTAATTGCTAAGACCATCTCCAAGGGTACACTAAAACCTAAAATGGGATAGGTATTTTGCTCCAATAGTACTCAAAAACCTATCCTATTTTTGGTTTTTGAGAAAAAATACCTATCTTTAGGTTTACACTAAACCAATACCTAAAAGTTTTTAAAATTTTGTGAGTAAAAAAGGCATAATATAGAGAATATTTTTTTAAGTTTGAGTTTAGTGTAAATGGTTGGAGTAAAATCAATATTTAGTGTGTGATTTACACTAAAATGAGTTTGAGTTTAGTGGAATGGTTGGAGATGCTCTAATTACAATTAAATAATAGTAGCCATTAGATATTCAAATTAAGGTCCTAGATCATCAACCCCAAAATGTCAATATGATCAACAAAAATCGTCAATAAGGGTATTAAGGTCAATTTACAACAAATTAGTTGTAACTAACTTTTGAAAAATATCCCATAACTTTAAAACGCATATTTCTCGATTTAAATTATTTTTTCGCACAACATATATCAAATTAAAGATAATTTCATAAGGATTCTAACAAGATTTCACTTGCATATGTTCCGAAGTCAAAATTTGAAAAGATTTAAAAAAAAAATTATTTTTTCGTACAGCGCAAATGTCAACATAGTATATAAAATATGTCAATATAGTACATGTAGAATGTCAATATAAGCAATGTGTTAACATTCTCAAAGCATTGTGTTGATATTTTCGAAATACTATATTGACATTTTCATCCAAAACCCTAATTTGGTAGTTTTTTTTTTATCTTTTACGATTTAATTAATAAAAACGAAAATTACACGTGGCAAATTGTAGACCACAAATTTTCTAAAATCCTATAATCTTAACTTAGTTGTAGTTAGCAATTAAATGATTAGTTAGCAATTGATCACTCCATAAGGGAATAATTGGTATAAATTGAGCTGTTACATGCGTTTTTGGAGTTATTGGTATAAATTAAGCCGTTATCCATTGCAAAATTATTTATGATGAATGGATATCTAAATTTTGCGGATATTATATTCAAATGTCAAATAAATTATGAAACATACTAAGCAATAAGTTATGCGTATTTTAATGACTATATTGTTAACTATATTAAATGCTATTTATAATTATTTATATTCTATTGTTATAAATTAATTTAAAAAAATTGATTGGTGGAATGTAATTTTTAATTTTTTTTTCTTTTATTTCTATAGACAATGCCTTTAGAAGTATTAATATCTTTGTTCAAGGATAAGTAACGATAAAAATAATTACGTACATTAGTTCTTGGTATCAAATTGGGTGCTGCAAGAAAAAACGTTTCTTATAAAGCCTTAGACTCCATTAATCAATTTTTAAATTAATTATTCAGTTTTTAACTTTTCTTTTACTTATTTATCATAATTCATGCGTGAATTTTTAAGTTTTTCTAAAGAATAGTAAACTACAAAATGAAGGTTTTAATATGAATATTTACTTATATAAACATAAATTAACGGTCAAATAATTTATGGCTACTAATAGGTGGGTTTCAAATATTTTGTTTTATATTTTTTGTCTATAAATATATGTCATTTGCATTTCCTTCTTGCTTTCTCCCATTGCATAAAAGATCGGTAGGATTCTTACTCTTTTGTTAATAATAGCATATTTTTGTTCATCTATTCTATCCACTTTTTGTATGATTATTATGTTACTAATATTGTGGTCTTACTATAGGAAGAAAACCGAAAACCATTGAATTCAGCATAACTTTGTCAACGGAGACGGAGTAACAAAGACGGTGGATATATAATCCTGTGAGAGAGAGTGAAAGGCGAAGACCTGAAGCCCGAGACATAAGCTGTGGAGAGATAGTCATGTGAGAGAAGGTGAAATAAAAACAACACTTGTAAATCCAATTTTGATGATCATTCTCTGTTTGAGTGATGTTAGTTCATATATATAAGCTTTTTCTCAATATTAGTTTGTTTTATTTTTGTTAGTTTTGTTTTAATTTTTTTGTTTTAGTTATAATAGATATTTTTTTATAATAGAAATAGCAGAAGTTGTATGATAATGGTTTTCATATTCGTTGTCAATTTCGCCACTTTCATAGTTTTAAAGTAAGAAAACACCCAAAGTTAACGAAATGTCGAGAGAAAGCAAATTAAGAAGATGAAGAGCACAAATTAAGGTGGAATATAAGGTCAACAATAGATTAGGAGAGAAATAAGCATGAGAGAAAAGTTGCAGCGCTCTGATGGTGTATTTGGTTGGATTTGTACTTACTATTTCTTTTTCTTCATTTTACTATTTGTATCATTGTAATTAAGGATGTTTATCTTTTTTCTTTTTATGGCGATTTCATTGTCCTCCTAATATTTTTTAAGTTGTATATAATAAATATTTTATATCTATTTCATATTAATAGTATTTTAGTATTGAAGTGTGTATGTTGTTAAGGACATGATTTTTTATTTTTTAATTTTATGTAATTATATTGTTTCATATTTTATTTAGTTTATTTACAATCCAAAATTAATAGAATGAATATTTTAGGTCGCGCATGGCGCGGGGTTAACACTAGTTATAATTATACTCTACTTCCCAATTCCCGATATAAAATTATAATCAAAATTTATACTCCCAATTCCCAACATTAAAAGTAATGCTTCTCTCCCTCTTCCTCTCCCTAGGGCTGGCAAATCGTGCGGATTGAGTTGCTATCGGATCAACCCAATATCAACCCAACCTTATCGGGTCCCAATCCAACCCAAATCATCGTATTCTTATCGGGTTCAACCCAAACAGATTCGTGTCGGATTCGTGCGGATTTCGTGTCATCCAAAAAAATATCGGTCATCTTTTAATGATAGTAAGTTACAACAAAATATAAACTCTATACGATAATGACAGACATATGATATTATATATTTAAAATTTTATATTACACGATAAAATAAATATTAAAAAATTAAAATAATTAATTTAAATAATTTTTAAATGTAAATAATAAAATTAAAGTATATTAAAATTAAATCTAACTAATAAAGTTAAAATAATTATTTTTTAATAAAATTTAAGTATGTAGTACTCCCTCCGTCCCAAGGAAGATGACCCCTTCCTTGGGCGGCACGGGATTTTATGCAGTTATATTTTGTGTGGTAAGAGGAGAGAGTAAAGTAGGAGAGAGGGAATAAAGTAGAGATAAAGGTGTTTCCATTTTAAGTAATGGGTCATCTTGATTGGGACAAACCAAAAAGGAAAGTGAGTCATTTTCAATGGGACGGAGGGAGTAATATTTTTTATCATAAAAAATAGTAATAATAGTATTAATCATATTTTTACTAATAAAATTATAATTATAATATTTTTTTAATTAATAAAAATAATTAAAATTTAATATATTATTTTAATTAATAGAAATAATCAAAATAATCATTTTTTTTCTTAACGGATAACCCAACCCGACCCAACCCAACCCAAAATTTTCGGGTTCTTATTGGGTCGACCATATAAAGACCCAAATCCTAAACGTGTGTGTTCGTGTCGGGTTAACTTCTTGCGGATTCATGTCAGATTATTGTGTCGGATAAAAAATTGTCAGCCCTACCTCTCCATCTTCTTCCTCTCCATTTCCTCTTCCATTTCTTCAAGGAATTTAATTCCAACTGCAAAAAATAAAAATTAGGGGACTTGCGGCCCGGCCCGAAGACATCCAACGCCGGGCCGAGACTCGCATCTGCGTCACGGGCATGGCTAACCCTGAGCCGGGCCGGACCCTGGGCGCAGCCCCGGGACGCGACTGCATCACCGAGACCGTCCCAATCCAGAAAATCATGACGTTTAACGCTGGGCCACGGGCCGGGACCCAAGTGCGGTTCGGCCGGCAGCTTGGGGATGCTCTAACAATTCACTAGCAGCTCTCATTTTTTTATAATTTATTTGGACCAACCCATAAATTTGAATTTGAATTTGAATTAGAATTAGGATTAATATTATAAAAAAACATATATTGGGTTATTAACAATTAGGTGATTATAAAGGCTCTTCGTTTCTGGTCTCGCACCACTGGAAATTCAAGAACGTCCTATTTGAAATGCCTTCTATATCTCAAGACATGACAATTTTTTTGGTAGAGTAGATAACTTATCTTGAGATCAAATTCTATGAACAAAAATATTAAGCGCATGTTTGGTAGGATAGTTAATGAAATTCTATGCAAAAATGACTTTATTGATAAAATACGATCCCTAGATGAGTTATTAAGCATACCAAACATGATTTTTACATCTCTTACTAATGTAGTTTTTGAAGTTGGATGTCATATAAATCTATGAATGCATATAGTTTTGCAAACAAGGAGTTTTGATCAACATTCTAGTGTATTCATTGACCACAAAATAGAAAAGCTCCATCATAAACTCACATAGTTAAAAATACAAGACCTTAAAATGAGACCATCCAATTGTAAATTTGTTTTCTGGCTACAACCACCAGATCACAAGTTAAGGGAAATGCATCAAAGCCAGTATTTATTTCATAAAACCCTATAAAGAAAACTCAAGAGATCTAAAAGTTCGATCAACAAGCATAAGGCCTTGAAAAAAGGGGGACAAAAAGAATCCACAGAAGCAGAAATAAATCAATTCCGGGGTAACTTTAACCTGTAAGGGCAGCATTGAGAGCGCTGTGTACGTCTATGCCAATTTGTGCTTCAGCTTTCTCCACATCGGTTGATGCTGTGTTTAGCTTTTGTTGAAAATCTGCGAGGCCTTTCTGAACCAGATTTGGGTCTAGGCGGTCTACAGGTGTGGCCTCAATAGCAATTATATCTGCAACAGAGTTTGCATGGACAAAAGCAAACCCGCTGCTGAGGAAATATTTGGTCACATCATTGCCTTCATGAACTGATAATATCCCAGGTTTTAGCTCTGCAATTGTAGCCACATGACCAGGTAAAACACCCATTTGTCCCGTAGTTGCTGGTACTATGACCATATCAACCTGTATAAAAGCAGAGACACATTCATCACTTTACATGTTCGCTTCTAGGCTATATCAACACTCAAATCACACCAGTGAACGGAACAATGAATAAGTGTAATTTATAATACATTGATTATATTATTCCAATAAATTTAAAGGATCCAGGAATTGATAGCTATAAGTTCAACTAAGGTCTATTAAGCAACATAGTAGCATTTGCAGATAATATAAAACACAGAAATTTTCCATCTTGGCAAACAAATTAACCATTAACTGTTCTACAGTATTTCCGTGATTGAAAATGAGTGATGAGATGTTAGCTGCATTGACTTGAAGGTAATAGTCATTAGCATGGAATAGAGAATGAATGTTGGATTAAATAGTATGAGTATATCGTTCACAGTGATTGTAGGTATCTCAAATGAATGAGAACAGACAATTCAACAAGTAACTTTTACTAGAGCTCCTAATGATTGGCAGAATAACACCTAAGACATCTTAGCTCCTAAAATAATGTAATCATCGAAGAGTGGAAATTAGATTTGGACATAAATATAGAATTCACTTAGCAAGAAAACGAATAAGAATCAAAATTTCACAACTCTTCCCTAAGACAGAGCAGGGGCACAATTGAGAACACAGCACAAACACAGGTAACCCATAAGATTGACTGAAATAAGTAAGGAGAAAATCTCTAATTTGCTTATTAAAAATACAAATGTACGTAGTTGACAATGGAGAAAGAAATCAAAGATCATAGTTCAGAAAAATAGGTCCTAATATTCAGTGGCAACGTGAGCTCTAGGAGGGGCAATTTTGCATAAACTTATACTCCCTCCGTCCCTAAAAAATAGACTAGTTAATCCATTTTGGGTCGTCCCCCAAAATTAGATTAAGTCTCAATAAGGAAAATTTTGAACAAAAACACACTACTAATAATGTGGACCCCACAATCCACTAACACTACTTCCATTGCCTTTTTCTACCTCTCTCTTATTTTTTCCTATCTTTCTCTTACTTTACCAATTCCAAATTAAAATCCGTGCCATATAAAACTTTGTCAAATTTTGGGGGACCGAGGGAGTATTACTTTGTTCTTCAATTCTGCAAATTTATCTAAATTTCGACATATATGCCCCTTCAAAACTCCTCAAAATATCCTCACATGTTTTTACCCCTCCTAAGTTGAATTCCTAGCTCTGCACCTGCTAATAGCGAATAAAATTTCACCAAAATTTTTGTAAAAGGTCCAACATAAAACCCTAAACCTATATGCCAACTGTCCATAGGAAGAGTCTGACAAAATTAGGTTGTAAGAACCAAGCATCTTTAAGGAAATATGAACAATCCATCCTAAAAAGGTTAATGAAAAAACAAGCAATAGAAACACCTATTTCCACTTAAAAACATAAAATTGCATATCCTGGAGCTTTGGATCCAAATTTAAATAAATTAGCTAGAGATTCCGATTTTAAAATGCAGCATACAACCATAGTCACAGTAAAAGAGAAAAAAGCAATAATCATGAATAAATTAGAGACAAGAGTCAAAACCTATAATCTATCAATACCAATTCACATCAAAATATGATCACCAATAAATAAATGTACCTCTTTGGAAGATAAGACAGAATCATAAGGAAGCACCAAATTGAGAGTGAGCTTGGATGGAATGTTGGCCGGGGTGGGTGGTCGAGGCTTCATGTAGGCCGATGGGGTTTTCGGCGGGTCCAGATTCGGATTCATTTTCTTCCATGATTCCACAAACTTGGTGTCTTCGGCAGTCTCCGCCGGTAGATCGGTAGAAAACAGACGGCGCCACCTCATGGATGAGGCGGAAGCTCGGTTGAAGAGGGATCGTGAACCATGTCGCAGCATTTTGGGGGAGAGAGAGAGGAAAGGAATGACAAAATGAGATTTGCGATTTGAGAATTTTGGAGATGATATACCATCACTTCAGGCCCATTAACACGAGAGCTAGTGTAAATAATCTCATGACCCGATAAAAAGTTAAAACCTCACTCCCGTATACCTCTATCTATGTATTTATATTAGAATGCTCATTTCTCCCTTGTACACTATCCATGTTGGAGAAAAGCCCACTAGTATAAACAATTTGAAGATTAAGAACAATCTTGTTTGTTTAAATTGACGTTTACAGATGTCCATGCTTTAAGGTTAAAACACTAAAAAACAATCATGTTTTAAAATCATACTCCCTCCGTCTCCAAGAATATGCTCAGATTCAGCACGAGTTTTATTGTAAAATTGGTAAAGTAAGAGAGACAAAGTAATTAAAATATTGTTAGTGGAGAATAGATCTCACCTCATTAGAGATAAAAGACTTTCAAAATTAGAAAGTGCATATTCTTATAGGACGGACTAAAAAGAAAAAAAATTCATATTATTGTAGGATGGAGGGAGTATTATACTCTCTCCATTCCTTCATAGTTGAATTATTTTTCCATTTCAGGAAGTTCCCTCATAGTTGAGTCATTTCCATATATAGTAACTTATTTCTCTTTCTTACTTTACTCTCTCTTACTTTATTCTCTCTACTTTATTAACTTTTTACTTTATTCTCTCTACCTTTTTCTCTTTCTTACTTTTTTATCTATTTATTTAACACACTCAATATTCATTTCTTAAACTCCGTGCCGAAAAGTTCCGCCTCAACTATGAGGGAACGGAGGGAGTACTACTATATGAAATCCGGCACTATTAGCAGCAAAATGATGATGGAATTTTCAACACGATACGATAACAACACGTATTGAAAAATGAGATTGTAAGAGTCATTTAATAAGTATTGAAAAATGAAAATAATAAGAATTAATAATATTAAAATATTATTTGTTAACGGATAACACGAATCCGACACGAACACGACACGAAATTTCCGTGTCCTTAATGGGTTGACCCGATAAGGACACGAACCTAATAAGCTCTGACCCAAACCCATTAATTTCGTGCCAGTTCGTGTCGTGTCAAAAATTGTCAGCCCTAAAATTAGCAGTGGACCTCTTACTAATTTTGGCGTCTTGATCACGTGCCATAATTACTAGTGGAGTTAGTAGGCGATCAGTGAGCAGATTCCTCCGCTAGCAACAAATCGATGCCCACTAGTAATTAATAGCTGAAAATTTCTCGTAATAATAAATTCTAAATAAAAATAGAGATAAAAAAAAACACAATGATAGCGGCTTTTAATTAGGTCATTAATTAGAAGTATACTCACGCTTTCACCAGCTATTGACACTTTATAACAAACTCATCCATCACCCACGTCGTTGTGTCCTCCCCCTTGTTATTATCAGTCTCTCTTGTCGATTGATACGCTCGGATTTGACACTATTTTAAGGCCATTTTATGGACCGTTTGGAGTGTCAAAGTTGTATTACATGTCCATTAATTGTATATTTTATTTATTTTGGTATTTTGACGTGTTTTGTGAGAAATGTGCAAAATAGAGCTAAAAAGGGCATAAAAACGTCAAAGTTCGAAAACTGGAGCAGAAGGCAACCCAGCGGACCGCTGCCGCACTTCAGCGGTCATTGAAAATCACTCCAGAATGTTCTGACTCTCTCCAGCGCCCGCTGGGCCCTTGCCAGCGGCCCGCTGGGCCCAGTCGCGCATGACAACCTGTGTTCAAACTCAATTTTCTGGCGATCTTGAAGTCCGATTAGGGCGTTCTATATGTCATTCTCTTCTTCTTTGAAAGAGCTTCACGTTGGTACCTTGATCATCTCAGTCGGAGTTTTGTGGAGAAAGTTATGGCTGTTCTACCAAAGTCGCGCAAAACTGTCAAGTGCAGAGTTGGTGGCGGAAATTGAAATAAGGAAAGAAGACATTACCTTGTCAAGCCAAATCTTTTCCTTAACCTATGGGGCACGGAAATTTCATATTTACTATTACTTGGAGGAGACTTTTTACCAAGTTTAAATCATTTTCAAGCCTATATATACCCCATAACCTAATTCATAATATTCACCAATTCATAGCCCCCAAAAGGGGAGCCTTCATGGCTCCTCCCTCCATTCTCCAACCCTAAACCTTCATCTAGATCTTTTTTTTTGCCAAATAGTTCCAGAGCTTAAATTTGAGAGTTCTTCGTTGTGCAAGGGGTTGAAGAAGGAAGCAAGAGATCATCAAAGAGCTACAAGGATTCAACCTTTGCTTTTTATTTGCTTTAGCACTTATGTTCATTTTGTCTTCCCTTCAATCTATCTATGTTTTTAGCTTATTCAATTATGTATAACTAAATTCATAGGATTTTAGGGATGCGTTAGTAACTACTTTGGTTATACAATTCCGTTTTGCTATTTAATATCCGTTTTATTTTTACTTCGTTTCTTTCCTAAGTTGTTGGATAAGCTTCACGTTTGAGTGACACATTCTGTGATGATTTAATATAACTTGCTACATAATCGTGAGAGGAGGTTGGCGAGTTAGGTCTACCTAGTAGACACTACAATTAGCTTCTCTTAAAATGACACTGTTAATTGAGAGTGAGGACTTTTCAAGGGTCTTAGGAGCTTTTAGGGGTTACGGATCTAGGATTGACAACCCCAGTATTCGTAATCTACGCTTGATTCACGGGTTGGGGGTCAGCCTGAACCCCCCGCCCACTATGGGCGTTTTTGATAAATAAATAAAAATAAAAAATAAAATCTACGCTTGTGCTGCATGGGGAAAACTTAAATGACTCTTTTTATCGAAGTATAAACTGTGTTGGGGTATTGTAGTTGGAATTTGTATAACTGATAAGTCGTATTCTAAGCCTTGGTTACTGGTCAGTATGTCGTGAAATGCATGTATTATCTGCAAAACAGTTGCTCAAGTGTGCAGGATTAAGAGATCCAAGTCAGTAGGAGACGATTCAGGTGACGCAAGTGAAAAGAGCGCTAGAAGGGTGCAATACTGACCAGGATGCATGCCAGAGAAAAGGTTCGAGATGGAGAAGAAGGATAGCTGGGATGATCATTAACAAGGGCAGACAAGTCAAATTGTGAAGGAAGTCTACCCTAAAAGCAAGGGCAAGCCTCCCTATAAAAGAAGCCACTTGGAGAGAGAAAGAGAGTTCGTTCTTGGGAGTTCGCAAGTTCGGTCTCATACACACTTAGTAGAATTCTCTCTAGAAGATCAATCTTTCAGCATTGTCCAATCTCTCGTTCCTCGCCACAGCTATGGTCACTTGACGTCCAAGAGTCTGCCGGTGAAGTCATCGATCTACCGTTCCAGCCAGTTTTCGTAGTAGTATAGCAGTATCACCGCCCGGAGTGGAAAAACAATCGTTATTTGCTTTCTAGTTTAATTTTACCTGTTTACTTCGTTGGATCTGTTGCAAAAATTTATCTTTGTTGCCTTTTGAAGTACTTGGTGAATATCCAAACGTTTAAGTTATGAAATTTCTATTTCGAATGTCTCTTTGGTTTGAGTTTGCTTCATTCTGCCTAGGAAAGTTAGATTTTGTTATCGCCTTTAACTTTTAAGTGCGTGCATGTATTTTCCTTCGAGTAGGCTAGATCTGTAGTTGTTGATCGAAAATTGTAGTTACGTCTCAGTTTGAGTTTTCGTGCATGAGTTTCCTGTTCTGCACTGTGATCACCACTTGCATGTTAGTCAGTAGAGGTAGTCTGTAGTTTCAGCTGTTCATCTTGAGTTAAGCATTTTAATCAATGGATCTTGAGTTCGAAGTCATGAATCTGAGTTTAGTCATGGTTTTTGTGTTCATATGATTTCTGTTAATGCTTGGTGAAGAAGAAAACGTCAAAATCAACTTTAGTTTGGACCACTTTACTTTTAAGTTACTTTTCCTTTTGTCCCCTACTTTACAGTTGTACCTTCCAGATCTGTCAGAGAGCCAGCCAGCCACCAGATATACCTTGTTGTCTAAATTTCCTCTTTTAGTAACTGTCTACTTTTCATATACCTCTGAGACACCTTGTCCCCTAATTTCACGAACACAACCACATGCTTGTTATTTTCACGCCTACTAGTCAGTAGAGTACCACCTTTATTTCTTGCCTAGGTAAACTCTTAACCCAAGCGTGGTAGCTAACCAAAAACACCCAGGAATGTCACCGCAGTATCCGAACGTGTCCATCCTTGTGGGATTCGACCCTTCTCCATTATACTAATCAGTAGAAGTGGGTTAAGGAATATTTATTTGATAACAGTTTCCGGTTATCGTGCCAACGACTCAGCTAGGTCGGGAATCTCATCCTGATCAGTTGAATACAATCTTGCAGTTACATACGTTGACCGAGAGAAAACCTGCGCTTTCAATAACCATAACTATGAATGCACATCCTAACTGAGAGAATCATGAGATCTTTTTTCACGTTGAGTAGGTGCGATTTTCACATAGTGAGTGCAACCTGATTTTCTTGCTGATTTCCTTCGTTTTTGCTCTGATTCGTCCTGTTTTTTCCTTTTTCTGTGAGTTTTCCTGTTTTGCTTCTTCTGCTGGCGCCTGGGGAAGGTGGATTTGGAGGATTCCCGGTTTTTGTGGTGGTGGGGTTTTCATCCTTCGTTTGTTAGGGTTCGGCGATGGTGGATTTGAGGGCTCTAGGAGATTCGGCGAATGAATTTGATAGCTCAGTAATTCCGATTATGGAAGTCCCGATGAGGGAGAATTTGGAGGGGCTGGTGTCTGGAGTTTCTATAGAGGGAGCCCTCCCTCTGGATAGTGGCGAAATGAGGCCTTTGGCAATGAATGAAGCTGGTGTTGTGGAATCGCCTATTTCCAGGCAATCAGAGAGGAAAATGGAGCTTCGTCTAGTGGCTTCTCACAGCTGCGGGGCAATTCCAAAACCTAAATCTCCGCTGCTGAGAATGGCTGAGATGAGAAGAAGTGGTCTTCGAGGTAGGGCTCTGAGACAAGTGAGTAAAACGGGTAGTGATGCTTTGGAGATGCGAGGTAACAAGGGAAAAAAGGGTCTAGGGGGAGAAGGTCACGGAAGCTTGAGTCTATCCCAGAGGTTGCTGAGGTGGGTGCTGGAGGTTCGAAAGGTATAAGGTCGTCTGTTTATGTGGATGAGCAGCTTGGTGGTGAGATTCTGGAGGTTCAGATGGGGGATAGTCCTTCCCTTAGAACTGAAGAAACTCTCTCCAATCATGTTTGGCAGAAGGAACAACTTCCACCTGGAGGTGTAAATGATTGTGTTCTAGATCTTATCTCTGCACAACCACTCCAAATGATGGAGTTCTTGACTGAGCAGGTGCTGTCATCTGGTTCCGTGGGGCCTGTTGGAAGTTGGAGTTTGTTGGGAGAGGCAAGCCGTCCGGTTGTAATGGAGAAGGAGAGAGAGGAGGTTCCAGTGGAGCACTCTGTAAAAGAAAATGGAACTGATGGGAAGTTCCCCCCATTGAGCAAAGAGGGTCTGAGAATGGCGAGAGAGAAAGGCAAAAACAACACTGCTGGTGGGAATGATAGTTATATCAAAGAGAGGCAAAGTGGAGTTCATTCTACTTCTGCTGATGGGAACATGCGTGTAGGGGGGAAAAATTACAAGGCGACTCTGACAAGTGGAGTCAACTGGAGGGGTAAACTCCCGGTCAGCTTTGAACCGGAGAAGATTGTGAAGATTGGCAAACCTGGAGAAACTTCAGGGCTCCCCTCAATCCAATTTTCTGCAGCAGAAACTTCCTATCTGGCGGAGAAACTGGGCTATGCTGTTGTGAGTAAATTTTCTCACTCTTTTCCGTCCTCTTTCCAGATCCAGAGAGCTTGAAGACACGAGAGTTGCTGTGTGCACAGAAAAGAATAACAAGTTTCCTAGGTCCAGCAAATCCACTAGATCACAAGGTCTAGGAACTCACTGGTCGTTAGAAAATCTCGGTCGTCGGACACACAGAGCACTTCTTCAAAAACCCTCAACCACTTATACTAAAACTTAGCACAGGGAAGTAGGGATCGATCCCACAGAGATGGATGCGTAATGAACATGCTCAAGGATTTGGAAATTATTTTTGGGGTTGGCTGCTGCCACGCATTTTTGGGTTGAGGAAAATAAACTAGACTTGGTATTGAAATCTGCTACGCTAACAGCTAGATCTAGGCGAAACAGAAAACATGCACGCAAACTAGAACCGAGACAATCGCTAAATCTAAGAAACTATTCTAAATCACCTAGATCTGGGAAATAAACTGACGGTGGGGACCATGACTGAAAAAGCAAGTACGGACGAAAAGCTGAGAAAACAACTAACTAAAGTACTAACTAATAGCGACATCATCTTCTTCAAATCAAATTTCACAAAAACTCAGAAGAAACAGGTATGAAACGTAATCGAAAAACAGAGCAGATTGGATTTTAACGATTAAACGAAGAACAATTAAGAACTAAACAGATCTACGGCTGCTAGACGAAGCAAAACAGAAAGTAAACAGAAAACTCAGAATCCATGCACAACTCAACTTCCCCTGTTCAGATCCAACCTCGGATGCTAAATCCACTCCGGATCCAAGCATCCGACACAAACTCCAGCCAAAAAAACATTCCATAACTTCATATTCAACAAACAACCTCCGATCAACAACAACACCGCAGATCTACAGCCAAATTCCCCAGATCAAGCACCAAAGTGACAAAAACAGAGATCAACATGCAACTTGCCGAAATAAAAACTTCAAACAACAGGATCAACGTAGATCAACACGAGATAACACAAATATAACAAAAACTAAGAAATGCATAGATAATCAGTAACATCAATAACCAAATCGACTTCCAAAAGTGAAGTTCGAACGAAATAAAGTGCAAAAGAACCGTAAGTAAATTGATTGTATCTTCGCCCTCACGCGGACGGTGTTACGACGGACTTCCTCTGAAGATTGGACCCCTTAAAAACTAAACTACCCCAGAACTCCCATTACCCAAGTATGTGTGTGTTGTGTGTGAGCTAAGAGCGAAAAGATTGTATATGTTGTGTGTTGCATGCTCCTCTATTTATAGGCGTTGAAATGGGGCCCAACGAGGTATAGATAGACTTTGTTGCCCTCAGCTATTGACTCCCTTCTTCTAGCCTTCTTTTCTTTAAATTTTGCTCACTTGTCCTTCATTCCTTCGCTAGTCCATTTCCTCCAGCATCTCCTGGATCTAGCGATTCTGTCACACACCTGGCTTAAAAATTGTGTTAGATCCAGCAGAATATAGTGCTTTTCACCACATAACCGATGCATGAAATTAGCCTTATCAAACTGCTCACACTTAAACCATACTTGTCCTCAAGTATAAAGACAAGAAAAAGAGTAAGGCAAATTTCAAGCAAGGTTATCCCTTGACCGACTCTTTAGACTCTAGATAGACTCCTAGACCTAGACACAACTTGAAACTAAAACACTTTAAGAAAAACACATAAACACATAAACACATATGCATGAGCTAGCTTCAACTTTTAGGCAACCGTCCCCACAAGATTAAGGTTAATCCAACAGGCTGCACTCCTCCAAATAGGCCCTTTCCCTTCCTCTACCTAGCCAATCTGTCAGTTCGTCAAGATAGCCTCTACTTACCCAATTATTGGATTCACTCGGTCACTCATTCCTCACCAGGGATGTTAGGATCGATTCTCTCTTAAGTTATTGCCACACCACTGAAGCGTCGGGTTATGAGAGTTTCCTCCTCTTTTCCTAGGTCTGGTTATTACTGTTCCTGCCCTTTAAACAACTTCTCCCTGGACTTCGTCCAGCTTATACCTCCTTCTTTTTTATTATTATTATTATTATTATTATTATTATTATTATTATTATTATTTTTTTTTTTTTTTTTTTTTTTTTTTTCATTTTCTCCTTTTTTCCCTTCTTTTTTCCTTCTTTTTTTTCCTTTTTCCTCTGGACTTCGTCCAGCTTATTCCTCCATTTTCCTCTTCTCTCCTCTGGACTTCGTCCAGCTTATAACACCTTGCCCTGGACTTCGTCCAGCTTATACCTTCATAACCCAATTCCCCTATTTTTCTCCTTCGTGACTCTTCTCCCTAAGCATTCAGTGGCGGCCCCTTTACATATGGTAGCTCGAAGTTATTTAAGGCTTATAACTCGCTTTTATAGTATGGCTTCACAACTAAGTAAGTAAAGGCGTCCTCTATCGTTCTTGCTTCATTCAGATTGACTTGGCTTATTAGAAGAAAAGGCTTCTAAGTTGAAATACCTCTTATTTTCAATTACTTTCACTAAGGAGATCATGCCGTATTATATTCACTGGCTCATGCAACACAAACAAAAGACTAGACCTAAAGACTCTTATCATGCTGACAATACTTGCATTGACTCCTCTCCCCCTCCCACTTCACTCAAGCTTGTCCCCACATTATCCACCATCGGGGTTGCCCCCTCAATATAAACGGGGGTTTCCCCCTGACATCAGTTGGGGTTGCCCCCTCTTCCATGGGTTCAGGGGTCGCACCCCTAAAATCCGTAGGGGTTTCCTCCTCAGCCACCGATTTTTGAACAGGGGTTTCCCCCTCAGCCACTTCTACACCAATAGGGGTTTCCCCCTCAAGAGTACTTTCCACAACAGGGGTTTCCCCCTTCGCAACGTCTTCTATCGCAGGGGTTTCCCCCTCACCATCTTTCTTACCCTCAGAATCAGGGTTTCCGTCACCTTGCCTTTCGGTTTCCACCTCCGCTCCGCTGTTCGTCTGTCCACCATCCTCCGGACGTTCGTGCACCGCCTCTTCTTTATCCGCCTCCCATGAAGCGGTTTCTGCATGTTGAGATCCAGAGTCTCGAGGCCCTTCTTTATGGAGAACTGCCAGTTGTGCCGCCGAATTTCGCCGGAACTGTCAGTGATGGTATGGCCGCCGCGGATGTCATTAGGCGAGCGGAGAACAGGGTGTATACTTCCTTTGGTTTCTCGACGCTCCCCAACTTCTGCGTCAACTCCGCTAACAGGGTTGCGTCATACACCGTTTGCTGTGATCTTCTGGTAGTTTGGGTTGAATCCATCACCGTAGATCTGAAATTTGGAAAAAAAAACTTGGTCGAATTTGGTTAGGGTTTGTGTTCTAGAGAGAGAACGAAAGTAGAGAGAAGGAAGAGTAAATTCGGTTTTTCGTCGAGTTGGATTATTGGAGAGAAGCGACGGTTGCCTTTTCTGATGAAAAGATGGTGCGGTTGCAGGTGTGATGTAAGCAACCGTACAACTCCCATAAATATCGGCCAGATTTTGAAATTCAAATTATCTCCATCCCTCCTTGACCTCTTCCTCCAGGCTCTCCTTGACTTCTTCCTCCAAGCTTCTCTCCTCTAGCTGATTTCCCTGACCATGACCCTATACTTAAAAAAATGAAGGCGCCAGACTCCTAGGTCAAGGTTAGAATATAAGGCATCGGTTACCTTTGGAGTCTGGTGCTTCGAAAATATTTTTTGGAAGATTTAAATTGTATATACTTTTTACTTCTTTTTTTTTTTTAATTTTCTTTAATTTGAAAAACAATTAAACTATTTACACATTCCTTTTGAGTATCCCCGAGATTCCCTGGTTCAGTACATATTTTCGAAAATGTCAGCCTATTTACCTGACCCAGGAATTCATCGAGAATACCTCCTAGTCTGTCTAGGCGATAGTAAAGAGTGCGCGTAGTGGAACTTCTTCCACTACACAAAGCTCAGAATTATCCCTGTAGACTTTCACTCTATGACCATTAACAAGAAAATGGACCGAGTTAGAGGCACTTCACTGGATTTCCACTGCTCCGTTTGCACGGAGGCCGACGATGGTATATGGACCGATCCACTTTGACTTCAACTTCCCTGGCATCAGCTTGAGCCGGGATTGGAAAAAGGAGCACCTTCTGTCCCACATGGAGTTCCTTGACCCGGAGATTTTTGTCATGCCACAACTTCGTCCTTTCCTTGTACCACATGGCAGACTCATACGACTCCAACCTCAGTTCATCCAGTTCTTGCAACTGTAATTTTCTTTCTTCTTCACAAGCCAAAGGCTTCATGTTCAACTCTTTCACTGCCCAGTACGCCTTGTGCTCAATACCCACAGGTAAGTGGCAGATCTTGCCAAACACAAGCTTGTAAGGCGACATTCCAATAGGCGTTTTAAAAGCAGTTCTGTAGGCCCACAATGCGTCACCGAGCCTCTTGCTCCAGTCCTTCCTTGACGGATTAACTGTCTTCTCTAATATCGCCTTGATCTCGCGATTAGAAATCTCTGCTTGGCCATTAGACTGAGGGTGGTACGGGATAGATACTCTATGGTGAACACCATATTTCATCATCAGAGCCACGATGGTGCGATTACAGAAATGTGTTCCTTGATCTAAGACGATGGCTCTAGGAACTCCATATCTGTTGAAAATATTGGTCTTCAGAAATTTTGCCACCTCCTTGGATTCACATGTTGTGGTGGCCCTAGCTTCTATCCACTTAGACACATAGTCTACTGCAACCAATATGTAAGTGTTCGTACAGGATGATGGAAATGGTCCCATGAACTCCATCCCCCATACGTCGAAAATTTCGCACACAATCACCGGGACTTGAGGCATCTCGTCCCTCCTTGAAATTCCCCCTGTCTGCTGGCATCTCTCGCAACACTAACAATATTCAAATGCATCTTTATTGAGTGTCGGCCAGTAAAAACCGCTGTCCAGAACCTTCCTCGCTGTCTTCCTTGGTCCAAAGTGACCTCCACATGCCAAAGTGTGGCAATGAATCAGCACATCTTTTTGTTCCCACTCGGGAATGCAACGCCTAATCACTTGATCTGAACACATCTTCCACGGGTAAGGGTCGTCCCAAAAGTAATATTTGGCTTCGCTTTTAATTTTCATCTTCTGGGCCCGGGAAACTTCGTCTGAGCTTGGCACTTCTCCCGTGACCAAGTAGTTGGCTAAGTCAGCAAACCACGGTTCTGCGTTAAGTGTGCGTTTCCCTTTATCAGATTCCCCTAGACCGGTTAAAACCAAAACTGCTTCCCAGCTAATTGGTCTAAGAAATTTCTCCAGAAAATACAAATGCTCTTCAGGGAAAGCATCGGGTATGGCCTCTTCTGTTTCCCCTTGATATATTCTGCTCAAGTGATCAGCTACTCTATTCTACGTTCCTTTCTTGTCTCTCACTTCCCAATAACTCCTGCAAGAGCAACACCTAACGGATTAACCTCGGCTTACACTCCTTCTTAGCCAGTAAGTACTTTATTGCTGCGTGATCCGTGAAGACTATAACCCTCGATCCAAGAAGGTAGGGTCAGAATTTTTCAAAAGAGTACACGACAGCCAACATTTCCTTCTCCGTGGTGTCATAATTCTTCTGAGCCTGATTCAGAGTCTTAGAAGCATAACTTTTTGCATCACATAACTTTTTCCGTCGATCTTCTGTCCTAGGACAACTCCCACAGCAAAATCACTCGCGTCGCACATTATCTCAAAAGGGTGATTCCAATCTGGTGCCCTGATAATTGGTGCTGACACGAGTCTGTCCTTGAGCAACTGAAATTCCTTCTTGCATCCTTCGTCAAAGAAGAATTCCACATCGTTGTGCAACAAATGAGTGAGTGGTTGCGCGATTTTTGCGAAATCCTTGATAAACCTCCTATAAAAACCTGCGTGACCTAGTGAGAGCACTAGAGCTTTAACGAGTGCAGTGCAGGTGCGGTATGATATCACGCGATCTAACAGGTCCAAGGGATTCGACTAGACTTCTAAGGCTAGAAAACCGTGGAACTATCAGAAAGGGGTCGTTGGATGCACTCTATTCCCTCAAAACCTCAACCCACTATACTACAACTAGCACAGGGAAGTAAAGGATCGATCCCACGAGGATGAAGGTGCTACGAAACTGCATTTGAGGATGTTTTGGAAAAGAAAGGGGTTGGCTGCTGCCACGCAAATTATGGGTTGAGTACTAAAACTACTGGGTCTGAGAGACTTAAACTACTTTACTCTACCTACTGGGTCTAAGAAACAAGAACGTACGGAACATCCATTACTTTAAGAAATAAAATATTTGGGAATTAAAGAAAACAACTGGAGTTAAGTAACTAGACAGACTTTCCTAATTTAGACAAACAAAGGAGAAACAAACAGTGGGGACCAATTTCCATAAACGACCAGGGTCTGGAAAAGCAGCTGAAAAGCATAAGTACATGCAGAAAAGTAAAAGGTCTTGCAGAAAGGTTCTAACATAAAGCAGATCTGATTCTAACTACCACCAAACATCATCTTCTTCAGGAATCGAGAATAACAGAGAAAACAGAGCATTTAACATCATGAAAACAGAGTAAACTTCGGATCCAAACTAAAAACGAGAAATTAAAGTCGCAACTAACAGACCTACGCTACTGGACCTAAGAAATGGAGAAACAGAACGTAAATAACCATGATCATGCAGAAACGTAAACAGAAACACCAGATCTGCCAAACTCCAACTCAAATCCAACATAACTCAACAAATACAAACAACTCCATACAAAAATCCACAGCCTCCAGCAACCAATACACAAATCTCAGCTCCGAATATTCCAACAATAATTCAACAACGCAAAATAAAAACAACCGAACAAGCTCGACCGAACAAAATCCAACAAAAGTAAAGGTAAACTTCCATAAATGCAGAGATAGGTTCAAATCCAGTAGATCCAAGTCAACAACTAAGAGTTATGAAACTAAAACGAACAAGTACTTAAAACCGAAAACAAACTAAACAAAGCAAAATAAATATTGTTTCTTCACCTTCACAAGGCGGTGTTACACAGCAGCAAAATAACGACGATGAACCACCACGGTAGCCGGAATCACCCCATCTCCAAATGAACAGCAAGTGAAATGAGATTTTTTGAAGTGTGGAACTAAGGAAAATCGAACTCTCTCTTCAAAAGTGAGCGAGGAGCCTTTTATATAGGTGAGGCTCTGATCCCTAGGGCATCCCTCTGGTAATTTGACGCTTTTGCCCTTGAATAAGACTCTTAAAAAGGAATCTGCTCATGCTCTATTCTGTTCCTGCCGCCAGCTTCTAATTCTCCCAGGTCCGGGCGACGACTTCTGATTTTCACTTCAATTCCATCTCTTTTGCATCTGCCTGGGTCCGGCAGATTTACTACGCACCTGAACTTATATAACGCACATTAGCGCCCCAAATGCACAGATTTTTACCCTAAACCGATGCATGAAACGAGCCTTTTCAAACTGCTCACACTTAAACCATACTTGTCCTCAAGTATAAAGACAAGAGAAAGGAATAAGGCAAGTTTCAATGCATGGTTTCCCCTTAACCGACTCTACTAAAACCAACGAAGAAAAAGACTCAAACTACTAGACCTAGACGCTAAGGACTTAGACAAAGAAAACAGATAAAAACACATATTAACACATAAACACATAAATGCATAAACTGGTTTACTTTCTAGCAGCCATCCCCACAAGATTAAGGTCAATTCAAGAACCTACAGTCTCCGAATCTTCCCCTTCCCTTCTTCTATCTAATCTGCTTGTCAGTTTGTCAAGATAGCCCCTAACTTCACTAATTGTTGGATTCGCTCGATCACTCATTCCTCACCAGGGATGTTAGGATCGTTCGCTCTTTATATGCTATACCACTGATGCCTCGGGCCAGATAGTTCTCCTGCCTTAGCTCTTATTATAATTTTCTCCTTCCACCCTGGACGTCGTCCAGCTTATACCTCCATGGACTTCGTCCAGCTTATAACTCCAAATTTTTTTTCTTTTCTTTTTTTTTTTTTTTTTTTTAGAGCAAATTATACCTTCCCCTAGGCCCGAGAGGTTACTTCTATCACCAAAAATTTTCTCCTTCTAAGTTCTTTCCCTAAGCATCAAGTGGTAGCCCTCTCATTTTGTGTTAGTATGAAGTGTTTAAGGCTTATAACTCACTTTTAAAAAGGGCTTCACAGTTAGATTAGTTGAGGCATATTCTATCGTCCTTACTTCATCCAAACCGACTTTGATTTATTAAGGAAAAAGGCATCAAAGTTGACATGCATCCTCTTCAATCACTCTCACTAAGGGGCTTTGCTTTCTATTCACCAGTTTTGCATGAACACATAATTTCCTACTAACTGACTTACTACTAACTCCTAGACCTAGTAGACAGACACACATACTTGACATTAACTTGCACTAACTCCGTCCCCCCTCCCACTTCACCATGCTTGTCCCCAAGCATTTTTTTGTGAAGTGGAAAACAGGGCTAAGTTAGTGCGACACTGACAGACTCACAAAACAAATATTATATAAAACCAAACTTCTCACACTTAGACCGAGCACCGGGCTAAGTGGGAGAAGATACACAAATTAACATATATCAAAGCATGCTATATCAACACAAACTTCTCACACTTTGACCGAGCATCGGGCTAAATGGGAGAAGATAGCTAACACATATTACATAAAAATAACTCAAATATTCACTGACATATAAAAAAAAACAGGCATGCTTTGTAGAAAGAACTAGAATATAAAAAAAAACTGAAATTTAAAATTGGTTATGGGGGCGGGGGGTTTTAATTCTGGCTCTGGTCCCCCGTGGGACCAGATTTCTTGGGCACCGTCTTTGCCTTCTTCTGGCTGGGTTTTGGTTCATCATTCTTCTTGGCCTTCTGTTCCCCTGGCCTGAGGGTATCCTTCTTCACTGGTACACTGGTGGTGGTCTCACTGTCCTTCCTCTTCTTCTCTGGTGGCATTCCCTGGGCACCGGAGGCTGGCTTCTCTGGGGTCACTTGCTTCAGCTCTGTGGGCAATTTCGGAGGCATGTGCTGCTGCTGGAACCGGAGGATCTTTTGGTCAACCACGGTGACCATTTTCATCATTGTCTCCACAGCCTGGGTCATCCTGTCAGCTTGCGCAGCCATCATCTCCCTCTGAGTTACCGCCTCTTGGTGCAGCTTCAACAAGATCTCCTGTTGCTGCACCACAGTTGCTTCCAGCTTCAACATCGTTTCTCCCACCTTTGTCTGCCATTCCTCACTCGCCTCTTTCTCTTCACCTCCTTCATCCATCTTCTCTGTCTTTATCTTCACTCCGTCAGCTTTCCCTACTTCGTAAAATCTCAACACGCCGTCCTTCATTATATCGTCAATCCCTTGTTGAAAAAGAACGGGAGATCGAAGTATCCTGGGTCGCTACACATTGGTATATTAGTGACTGAGTCGGCTATTTTCATTGACACATTCCTCTGGAGGTACGCTCCCAGCAAGTTGCACGTGTAGAGATGGCGGTCAAAGTGAGTTCTGACTCTCTGGCATGCATAAGCAGTCCAGTACCCGAGGTGGACTTTCACGTTGTTCAGCATGCACCACATGAAATACAGCTCTGGAGTAGTGAGGGTTGCACCTACTTGACCCAAGAGATTGTACCTGATATATACTTGTGCCAATCGGAGTACAGGGTCAGTGATGTGTATCCCCTTCGATGTGCTTGCCTTGAACTTGGCCACCTTCTTGTGGGCAACCATCCTCCAGGCCTCCTCAGCATCGAAGCCAGCTGTATACTTGGGTGTGCCGATCTCTCTCTCATTCCACGCTCCTTCTTCCTCCTCCTCGGGTGTCAGTAGTCCCAGTCTCAACGACCACTCCCTTATACTCATCTCCATCTCCTCGTTGAACATCCTGAAAGAGATTGTGTCTGCATCGAGATCCGTAGATTGTTTGAACTTGAAGGATGTGAAGAACTCCTTTGCCAGAGCCACCGGCACCTCCGCATTGTTGTGGTTGAGAAGCCACTCAAACCCGATGCTTTTGAAGTAGGAGATGAACTTCTTCTCCACTCCCAGATCCTCCAGGTCCGAGAGGCACAGCTTCTTTCCGGATTTCGCTGACTTTCCATTCGTGGCTCGGCCATCACATGCCTTCTGCAGCTTTGGGTCCTCAAACTGGACCATGGCTTCCAACAATCTCTTGGTCACAAGGACCTCCATTGTTTCAAAAGGGCTCTCCTCCACGGCTGGTATCTCAGCCTCCTCTTCTTCAGTTAGATGGGCAAACGGCACACGGATCGCCTCCGGCTCACTAATCACCACAGTGGTGTTTGCGGGGCGATATTTCTTCTGCTGGGGTTTAGCAGTATGCTTCCCCTTCCTTTTCCTTTCCACTTCGTATCTCGTCTCCATAGCCTCCGGAGAGATTTCCTTCTCGGCTGCCACAGTCTCTTGGACCAGGGGGATATCATCCCCTGCCTCCTCTGTGTCCTCCAGCCTTAGGCGCTCGGGCCTGCCTACCTCTGCCTCATCCACTTGCTTCCTATTACGACGAGAGTGCCTCCTCGTCAGCCTCTCATCAGTTGGTTTCCCTTGGTCATCAGTAGTTATATCGTTTATCACGACGATGTCAGTTTCTATCTCTTCACACACTTTCTCGGCATCTTGTTCATCGCCGTCTCTTTCTTCCTCCTTCTCAACATCCTCTCCTTTGCCTTTTCTTCCTCCTCAGTCTCTTTCTCAGCAACTTCCTCATCAAATCTCTCACCTTCCTTCTCAGCCTCCTTGTCAACAACTGCCTCACCTTCTTCACCCACGCTTCCCTCATTACCCTTCCCATCATCCACAGTCTCCTCTACACCCTGTTCCTCCGTCTCTTCCACATGCCCTGTTTCTTCTTGCTCCACTTCCTCTACTTTGTCACCCTCCCCACCATCTTCACCCTCCTCTTTTTCCCTTTCGTCCCCTGACCCAGCGGCCTCTACATCCGGTGTTTCTTCTTGCTCACGTAGACTACCCCCTCCCTCCTCTCTCTCTGATTCCTCCGTATCCATCCTATCACCCTCCTCAGCATCAATTTCTTCTATATTTACAGAGGGTTCGGCATGGGGCTCAATTTCTGTTTGAGGAATAGTGTGTGGGGGGTTCGTCTCATGAGTTAGGGTTTCGGCTAAAATTTGGGGGTTTTCTGTGTGTGTGGGTAAGGCTTGTGCAGTGGGTGTCTCGATTAAGGTTTGGGGTCTTGGTGGAATTGTAAGTGGGTTAGGGCAGGAATTACCTCTTCTTGTTTCCGGCATGCCTCCGACATTTGTGCGAAGAATTTGCTCGCCTTCGGCCCCTTCCCATACTTCCTCATGAATTCTTGTATGATTTCCTCGGGATCTGGTTCCGCTTCGTCGGACTTAGCCTCGGCGGGATTGTCTCGTCCGATGTTTTGTTGTGGTTGCACTTTGGTCGGTATGGGCTGCGGTGGAAGTTCCGGCGGAGTGGGGTTTTCTTCTGGTGGCGGCGTGGGTGTTTTCTCTGCCATGGGAGCCGAACTCGTCGCCTCCCCACCTTCTTCGTGGTCTTTCCTTTCGGTCGGTTCTTCCCGCGGGCTGAGCGAGGCATCGGATTTCTCTGCATCTTTGTGTACGGCGGTGGTTAATGGCGGTGGGTTTGATGGGTCTCGGATCTGCAGAGAGAGAAAGAAAAGTTTGGGAATGGTGAGTTATGAGAAAATAATTTTAGGTGAGGGAAGTTAATTAGTTTTTTAGGGAAGTTATTTTAGGAAAAAGAAAATAAAAGGAAAATAAAATAAATAAAAGGAAAAGAAAAAGAAAATAAAATAAAAATAAGAAAAGGAATATCATGATTGGCTGCAGGCGAACGGTCGCGTCTCTGACGCAAGCAACCGTACGCCTCGCCAGCTTTTCGAAATTCAAAATTCAAACTTCCCCCTGATTTTTCTCACTTCCCTCTGACCTGGTAATCCGAAACATTTAGTAAAAATAACGAAATTTGCTGAACGTCTGGGTCAAAGAGATGAGCCTTTCAACTTGTGCATTTCCACAGACGATCAGAATTTTCAAAAATCTTTTTGGGTTTTAGAAGTATATATATAATTTTTTTGTATTTTCATAAAAAAAAATTATTCATTTTATTTACACCTAAATGTTTAAATATTCTTGGGAGTTAACTGGTCCAGTCAGCTGATCGAAAATTTTACCCTATCTACCTGACCCAGTAATTCCCGAAGAATATTTAAACATGGCTTACTAGGCAATAGTGGAATGTGTGTGGAGTGGAATTTCTTCAATTTCACACAACTCCGAACTATCCCTAAACACTTTCACTCTATGACCATTAACAAGGAACGGAACAGAGTTAGCATTGACTCCCTGAATTTCCACTGCTCCATGTGGTCGAATGCCAACGATTGTGTAAGGCCCTATCCATTTTGACTTCAGCTTCCCAGGCATGAGCTTGAGCTTTGATTGAAAAAGGAGTACTTTCTGCCCAACCTGCAGCTCCTTGACCCGGAGGTTTTTGTCGTGCCAGAGTTTGGTCCTCTCCTTATACCACATGGCTGAGTCATACGACTCCATCCTCAATTCCTCCAGTTCCTGCAGTTGCATCTTCCTCTCTTCCTCACAGGCATGAGCCTTCATGTTCATTTCCTTGACTGCCCAATATGCTTTGTGCTCTATCTCCACGGGCAGGTGGCACATTTTTCCAAATACCAATCTGTAGGGTGACATTCCTATTGGTGTCTTGTAAGCGGTTCTGTAGGCCCAGAGAGCATCGTCTAGACGTTTGCTCCAGTCCTTTCTCGAGGTATTCACTGTCTTCTCTAGGATGCCCTTTATTTCTCGATTCGAGATTTCAGCCTGCCCATTGGACTGGGGATGATACGGAGTAGATAACCGATGGTGGACTCCATACTTTCTCATCAGCGCTTCAATCGTCCTATTACAGAAGTGAGTCCCTTGGTCTGAGATGATCGCTCGGGGCACGCCATACCGGTTGAATATATTGGCCTTTAGGAATCTTGAGACTTCCTTCGCGTCGCTTGAACTTGTAGCTTTGGCCTCGATCCACTTGGACACATAATCTACAACAACCAATATGTACGTATTTCCATACGAAGATGGGAATGGGCCCATGAAGTCCATGCCCCAAACATCAAAGATCTCGCAAACTATTATTGGAGTCTGTGGCATCTCATCTCTCATAGAAATCCCTCCGGTCAGTTGGCACCTACTGCAGTTCTGGCAGAACTCATAAGCATCTCTATTCAGCGAAGGCCAGTAGAACCCGCTATCCAAAACTTTTCTCACCATTTTTCTTGGACCGAAATGCCCACCACACGCTAGTGCATGGCAATGGTTTAGCACGTCTCTTTGCTCCCACTCTGGAATACACCTTCTTATAACTTGGTCTGAACCCATCTTCCAGAGGTATGGGTCACCCCAAAAGTAGTACTTAGAGTCACTTTTAATTTTCATCCTCTGGGCCCTAGTGACTTCTTGTGCGGTAGGTAGTTCTCCAGTGACAAAATAATTTGCCAGGTCCGCGAACCAAGGCTCGTCATTTGGTTTGCCTTTCCGTTTCTCTGATTCCTCGGGTCCAGTCAATGCTAGCACTGCTACCCATCTGATTGGTCTAGTGGACTCCCCTAAGTGATACAAATGCTCCTCTGGAAAAACATCGGGTACGGCTTCCTTATCTTCTCCTTGGATAATTCTGCTTAAGTGGTCAGCCACTCTATTCTCGGTCCCCCTCTTATCTCTGACTTCCCAGTCGAACTCTTGCAATAGTAACACCCATCTGATTAGCCTTGGTTTGGATTCCTTCTTGTCTAGGAGATATTTAATGGCTGCATGGTCAGTGAAAACTATTGCTTTGCTTTCGACCCCAGTAGATATGGCCGAAATTTTTCAAATGAGTACACCACAGCCAAAATCTCCTTCTCGGTGGTGTCATAGTTCTTCTGGGCCTGGTTGAGAGTCTTCGAGGCGTAAAATATGACATAACTTTTTCCTTCGATTCTCTGGCCTAAAACTGCTCCTATGGCAAAATCACTCGCATCGCACATTACCTCAAAGGGGTAATCCCAGTTGGGCGAGCGGATTATCGGGGCTGTGACCAAACGATCCTTGAGTAGCTGGAAGGCTTCTTCACATTTATCATCAAATTTAAACTCCATATCATTCTGCAGAAGTCGTGTTAGGGGCTGGACAATTTTTGCGAAGTCTTTTATGAACCTTCGGTAGAACCCTGCATGTCCCAAGAATCCACGAATTTCCTTCTGATTCGTTGGGTATGGAAGCTTAGAGATTACTTCCACCTTTGCTTGATCTACCTCGATGCCCCTCTCTGATACAACATGTCCCAGCACTATCCCCTCCTTGACCATGAAGTGGCACTTCTCGTAGTTTAGCACCAGGTTCTTCTTCCTGCAACTCTCCAAAACAACATCTAGGTGCCCCAGGCAAGCCTCGAAAGAATCTCCATAGACGGTGAAATCATCCATAAAAATTTCTATGCAATCTTCCAGCAAATCTGAGAAAATGCTCATCATGCATCTCTGAAATGTCCCAGGTGCGTTGCATAGACCAAAAGGCATTCTCCGGTAGGCATACGTTCCAAAGGGGCAGGTAAATGTGGTCTTCTCCTGATCCTCTGGGTTGACAAAGATTTGAAAATACCCACTGTAACCATCTAGAAACAGAAGTATTGTTTTCCCGCCAACCTCTCCAGCATTTGGTCGATGAATGGTAGTGGGAAATGATCCTTGCATGTGGCTGCATTGAGTTTCCTGTAGTCTATGCACATTCTCCATCCCGTGACTAACCTTGTGGGCACAAGCTCGTTGCAGTCATTCTTGACTACTTGTATTCCTGATTTCTTAGGCACCATGTGGACAGGACTCACCCATTCACTATCGGGAATAGAGTAAATGATCCCCAGGGTTAGCAGCTTTAATACTTCCTTTAAGACTTCCTCTCTCATGTTGGGGCTGAGTTTTCTTTGTGGATCTCGGTATGCCTTGGCTCCTTCTTCCAAACGGATGTGATGCATATATAGGTCGGGGCTGATCCCCACTAGGTCAGACAGAGTTCATCCTATTGCTTTCTGGTTCCTCCCCAGCACTTCTAATAGTTTAACTTCCTGCTCCTGGGTCAGAAGGCTGTTGATTATGACAGGCAGAGATTCGCCTTCTCCTAGGTAAGCATACTTCAGACCCGGAGGAAGATTCTTCAATTCTTTCTTTGGAGGGGGTACTTCATGGGGTAATGGATTTTTCTCCATACCTTTCTTGACCAGCTCGTCCAACTCTGGCAACTTTTCCATACTGGCCAGTTGAACTGATTCCTTGGGCCCAGGGGATCTTGCCTCACCACAGAAATCCATTGTTGCCTTTGTGATTTCTCCGTCAGATAGCCCTTGTTCCATAACTTCTTCACACCATCCTGCAACTTCTTTCCTTATGGATTCATTCATTTCCGAGGTGTCCACCTGTTCCTGCAATAGTTCGGTCTCAAGAAACTCCTGGACCAGGGGGTTAATGACATCAACAAAATGGAGGTTTTCCATGTCTAGTGGTTTCCTCATAGCTTCATCAATGCTGAAAGTGAATTTCTCCCCATTGTAATCTAAACAGATGGTGCCATCAAAAACATCGATTATAGTCTTAGCGGTCCTCAAAAATGGTCTCCCTAAAAGAACGCCACTAGACTCAGCTGTTTCGTTGTCACTCATCTTTATCACATGAAAATCAGCAGGGTATAAAAAATTATGAACTTTTACTATCACATTTTCTAATACTCCTTCAGGGCTAATGCATGATCTATCAGCTAGCTGGATTACCACCTTCATATCAGTCATTCTCGCTCCTACCAGTTTTTTGTATATGGAAAGCGGTAACACAATAATAGATGCACCTAAATCACACATCGCATGCTCGATTCTGACACCTCCTATAGTGATAGGTAAGGTAAACATACCTGGGTCAGTTTGCTTTGAAGGCATTATCCTTTTCTGAATTACTGCAGATACATTCTCCCCGATCACGATCTTCCCGTCAGATTTTGCCTTGCCTGCAATGAATTCCTTAATGAATTTGCTGAACGGGGGAAGCTTCAAAGCCTCCAGGAACGGGAGGTTGATCTCCAGCTTTCCAAAGATCTCCATGAAATCCACGAGGTGTCCTTTTTCTTCTTGGCATCTCCTCGGTAGGGAAAAGGTTTCACCCTCTTTATCGTGTTGGTAGGATCTTCCTTAGAGTTCCGCCTCTCCTTCTTCTTTTTTTTCAATTTCTACCTCAGGCTCTAGGTCCAAGAAAAATGGGTCTGCCATCCGAGGTAACGATCCTCCCAAGTCACCGGCTTGAAGATCATCCTCTGCTCTAACTTCTTCTTTTTGCTGGACCGGGTGGATAACCTCTTCGCTCCTTGGCACTTACATTTTATCATTTTCCTTCAGCTTGGGTCCTTCATATGCTTTCCCAGATCTCAGGGTAACCTGGCTGATGTTTGCCCTTTCTGGTGGCTTTACTGAGGCTGGAATCCTTCCCTCATTCCCTCGCATATCGCTCAGGGATGTTGCGATCTGAGATAGTTGCTTTGACATCAGATCCATCGCGGCTTTGTGTTCCTGCTGAGCGTCTTGGAGCTTTTGGACCACGTCATTATTTGCCAGTAGGTTGTTCTGCATGTGCTGCTGAGAATTCACTAAGTCATGGACCATATCGTCCAGATTCCTCTGGGTCCTGGAGTTCGGTTGACTGCCACTTGGCCCTTGACCATAATTTGGTCCACCCCCTTGATGCTGCCGAAAGTTTCCTTGGCCTCCTTGGTTATTATTGTATTGCGTCCCTGGTCCCTGATAGTTGTTGTTCCTCTAGTGTGGGGGTACATATGAGCTTCCCTGGTTATTTTGATTCTTATTGTTCCAGCTGGGTTGATTTCCTTGGCCTCCTTGACTCCAGTTGCCCCGTCCCTCTTGATTCCTTCCAGACCAGTTGGATTGGTTTCCTTGATTTCCTTCTGAGTTGGTAATCTGAAGTTGGGGTTGTTGATTCCCGTCGGACCACCTGAAACATGGGTTGTCCCTCCATGGAGCGTCCTTAATTTTCCACTGGTTCCAATTACTGCCCTGATTATTTTGGTTCCAATTTCCTACAGCATTTATATGGGCTGGACACTCCATCCCTCCTTGAGGTCCGCACCAATTGTATCCATCCTCTGGACCTAGTGCTTGTTTATCTTTTTCTGGAGAGTTGTTCTTTCCCAAAGCGGTTAGGATAGTCTTCTCCAGCTGTTCCATTCTAACATCCATCCTTGCATCCACTCGGGCATCTAATCTTTCTTCATTTTGCACTGTTACTGCATCCGCACTTCCTCTCCGTAGAATGGTGCGAGGTGAATCGTATGCCTTTTTTGCATCAATTAATCGTCCCAGTATCTCCCGGGCCTCACTCACCTTCCTCTTGGTGAAATTCCCTCCACTGGCGGTATTCATTAAGTCTTTAGACTCCGGTCTCGCCACTTCATAGAACAAATAGAAGGTTTCGGTCTCCATAATCCTGTGGTTCGGGCAAGCATCGAGCAGTCCCTTAAACCGAGACCAATATTGACTCAGCGATTCGTCATACTCCTGCTTGCATTCCTGAATTTCCTTCTTCAGAGCATTTGTTTTGTTAGATGGGAAAAAGTAATCCAAGAATTCCAACTTGAAGTCCTTCCACGTATGGATTGATTCTGGTGGCAACCTTAGCAACCAAGTGTTCGCTTCTCCCTTCAGCGCAAACGGAATCGCGCGTAGGCGGTAATCCTCCTCTGTTGTATCGTTGGGCCTCTTTTGAATACTGCAAAGCTTACTGAACTCATTGAGGAATTCATAGGGACATTCATTCCTCCGGCCCGAGAAATTTGGCAGAATACCCAGCACATTAGTTTTGATGTCGATCGCCCTCTGGCGCTGGGTAGAAACGATAGCATGGGCTGGCTCGCCATCCAAATGGCCAGTGAGCCAGCCGATCTCCGGGTCGTCATCTGCGTTGGCCATATCTTCAACGTTTTCCTCCTCTGTTTCTGAGGTTGACTTTGGTTCTCTTTTTACTGACAAAGTTGACTCCTCGTCGCTCTCCGAACTCAGGTGAACTGGATCTCCTGTTGTAAGCCCCGATCTGGTGGTGCCTGGGAATATAGTTTCCTTGACCCGCCAACTAGTCTGGGCCCTTCTCCAACCAGATGAGTTGTTCCAGTGTCCGAACCGGTAGCTCCTGTTCTTAAATTGGAAAAAGAAACAAAAGAAAACATGTTAAATAAATTATTTACACCAAAACATTCGCAAGCACACTAATAACACCATGCATCCCCGGCAACGGCGCCATTTGAGCGCACTAATGCTTTAACGAGTGCAGTGCAGGTGCAGTATGATATCACGCGATCTAACAGGTCCAAGGGATTCGACTAGACTTCTAAGGCTAGAAAACCGTGGAACTATTAGAAAGGGGTCGTTGGATGCACTCTATCCCCTCAAAACCTCAACCCACTATACTACAACTAGCACAGGGAAGTAAAGGATCGATCCCACGAGGATGAAGGTGCTACGAAACTGCATTTGAGGATGTTTTGGAAAAGAAAGGGGTTGGCTGTTGCCACGCAAATTATGGGTTGAGTACTAAAACTACTGGGTCTGAGAGACTTAAACTACTTTACTCTACCTACTGGGTCTAAGAAACAAGAACGTACGGAACATCCATTACTTTAAGAAATAAAATATTTGGGAATTAAAGAAAACAACTGGAGTTAAGTAACTAGACAGACTTTCCTAATTTAGACAAACAAAGGAGAAACAAACAGTGGGGACCAATTTCCTTAAACGACCAGGGTCTGGAAAAGCAGCTGAAAAGCAGAAGTACATGCAGAAAAATAAAAGGTCTTGCAGAAAGGTGCTAACATAAAGCAGATCTGATTCTAACTACCACCAAACATCATCTTCTTCAGGAATCAAATGAGAATAACAGAGAAAACAGGGCATTTAACATCATGAAAACAGAGTAAACTTCGGATCCAAACTAAAAATGAGAAATTAAAGTCGCAACTAACGGACCTACGCTACTGGACCTAAGAAATGGAGAAACAGAACGTAAATAACCAAGATCATGCAGAAACGTAAACAGAAACACCAGATCTGCCAAACTCCAACTCAAATCCAACATAACTCAACAAATACAAACAACTCCATACAAAAATCCACAGCCTCCAGCAACCAATACACAAATCTCAGCTCCGAATATTCCAACAATAATTCAACAACGCAAAATAAAAACAACCGAACAAGCTCTACCGAACAAAATCCAACAAAAGTAAAGGTAAACTTCAATAAATGCAGAGATAGGTTCAAATCCAGTAGATCCAAGTCAACAACTAAGAGTTACGAAACTAAAACGAACAAGTACTTAAAACCGAAAACAAACTAAACAAAGCAAAATAAATATTGTTTCTTCGCCTTCACAAGGCGGTGTTACACAACAGCAAAATAACGACGATGAACCACCACGGTAGCCGGAATCAATCCATCTCCAAGTGCGCAGCAAGTGAAATGAGAATTTTTGAAGTGTGGAACTAAGGAAAATCGAACTCTCTCTTCAAAAGTAAGCGAGGAGCCTTTTATATAGGTGAGGCTCTGATCCCTAGGGCATCCCTCTGGTAATTTGACGCTTTTGCCCTTGAATAAGACTCTTAAAAAGGAATCTACTCATGCTCTATTCTGTTCCTGCCGCCAGCTTCTAATTCTCCCAGGTCCGGGCGACGACTTCTGATTTTCACTTCAATTCCATCTCTTTTGCATCTGCCTGGTCAGGTAACAGCAACTCCTGGGTCCGGCAGATTTACTACGCACTTGAACTTATATAATGCACATTAGCGCCCCAAATGCACAGATTTTTACCCTAAACCGATGCATGAAATGAGCCTTATCAAACTGCTCACACTAAAACCATACTTGTCCTCAAGTATAAAGACAAGAGAAAGGAATAAGGCAAGGTTCAATGCATGATTTCCCCTTAACCGACTCTACTAAAACCAACGAAGAAAAACACTCAAACTACTAGACCTAGACGCTAAGGACTTAGACAAAGAAAACAGATAAAAACACATATTAACACATAAACACATAAATGCATAAACTGGTTTACTTTCTAGCAGCCATCCCCACAAGATTAAGGTCAATTCAAGAACCTACAGTCTCCGAATCTTCCCCTTCCCTTCTTCTATCTAATCGGCTTGTCAGTTTGTCAAGATAGCCCCTAACTTCACAAATTGTTGGATTCGCTCGATCACTCATTCCTCACCAGAGATGTTACGATCGTTCGCACTTTATATGCTATACCACTGATGCTTCGGGCCAGATAGTTCTCCTGCCTTAGCTCTTATTATAATTTTCTCCTTCCACCCTGGACTTTGTCCGGCTTATACCACCCTGGACTTCGTCCAGCTTATAACTCCAAATTATTTTTCTTTTTTTTTTTTTTTTTTAGAGCAAATTATACCTCCCTGGACTTCGTCCAACTTATACCTCCAGTACCCTTCCCCTTGGCTCGAGAGGTTGCTTCTATCACCAAAAATTTTCTCCTTCTAAGTTCTTTCCCTAAGCATCAAGTGGTAGCCCTCTCATTTTGTGTTAGTATGAAGTGTTTAAGGCTTATAACTCACTTTTAAAAAGGGCTTCACAGTTAGATTAGTCGAGGCATATTCTATCGTCCTTACTTCATCCAAACCGACTTTGATTTGTTAAGGAAAAAGGCATCAAAGTTGACATGCATTCTCTCTTCAATCACTCTCACTAAGGGGCTTTGCTTTCTATTCACCAGTTATGCATGAACACATAATTTCCTACTAACTGACTTACTACTAACTCCTAGACCTAGTAGACAGACACACATACTTGACATTAACTTGCACTAACTCCGTCCCCCCTCCCACTTCACCATGCTTGTCCCCAAGCATTTTTTTGTGAAGTGGAAAACAGGGCTAAGTTAGTGCGACACTGACAGACTCACAAAACAAATATTATATAAAACCAAACTTCTCACACTTAGACCGAGCACCGGGCTAAGTGGGAGAAGATACACAAATTAACATATATCAAAGCATGCTATATCAACACAAACTTCTCACACTTTGACCGAGCATCGGGCTAAGTGGGAGAAGATAGCTAACACATATTACATAAAAATAACTCAGATATTCACTGACACATAAAAAAAAACAGGCATGCTTTGTAGAAAGAACTAGAATATAAAAAAATACTGAAATTTAAAATTACTTGGTTTTGGGGGCGGGGGGTTTTAATTCTGGCTCTGGTCCCCCGTGGGACCAGATTTCTTGGGCACCGTCTTTGCCTTCTTCTGGCTGGGTTTTGGTTCATCATTCTTCTTGGCCTTCTGTTCCCCTGGCCTGAGGGTATTCTTCTTCACTGGTACACTGGTGGTGGTCTCACTGTCCTTCCTCTTCTTCTCTGGTGGCATTCCCTGGGCACCGGAGGCTGGCTTCTCTGGGGTCACTTGCTTCAGCTCTGTGGGCAATTTCTGAGGCATGTGCTGCTGCTGGAACCGGAGGATCTTTTGGTCAACCACGGTGACCATTTTCATCATTGTCTCCACGGCCTGGGTCATCCTGTCAGCTTGCGCAGCCATCATCTCCCTCTGAGTTACCGCCTCTTGGTGCAGCTTCAACAAGATCTCCTGTTGCTGCACCACAGTTGCTTCCAGCTTCAACATCGTTTCTCCCTCCTTTGTCTGCCATTCCTCACTCGCCTCTTTCTCTTCACCTCCTTCATCCATCTTCTCTGTCTTTATCTTCACTCCGTCAGCTTTCCCTACTTCGTAAAATCTCAACACGCCGTCCTTCATTATCGTCAATCCCTTGTTGAAAAAGAACGGAAGATCGAAGTATCCTGGGTCGCTACACATTGGTAGATTAGTGACTGAGTCGGCTATTATCATTGACACATTCCTCTGGAGGTACGCTCCCAGCAAGTTGCACGTGTAGAGATGGCGGTCGGAGTGAGTTCTGACTCTCTGGCATGCATAAGCAGTCCAGTACCCGAGGTGGACTTTCACGTTGTTCAGCATGCACCACATGAAATACAGCTCTGGAGTAGTGAGGGTTGCACCCACTTGACCCAAGAGATTGTACCCGATATATACTTGTGCCAATTGGAGTACAGGGTCAGTGATGTGTATCCCCTTCGATGTGCTTGTCTTAAACTTGGCCACCTTCTTGTGGGCAACCATCCTCCAGGCCTCCTCACAATCGAAGCCAGCTGTATACTTGGGTGCGCCGATCTCTCTCTCATTCCACGCTCCTTCTTCCTTCTCCTCGGGTGTCAGTAGTCCCAGTCTCAACGACCACTCCCTTATACTCATCTCCATCTCCTCGTTGAACATCCTGAAAGAGATTGTGTCTGCATCGAGATCCGTAGATTGTTTGAACTTGAAGGATGTGAAGAACTCCTTTGCCAGAGCCACCGGCACCTCCGCATTGTTGTGGTTGAGAAGCCACTCAAACCCGATGCTTTTGAAGTAGGAGATGAACTTCTTCTCCACTCCCAGATCCTCCAGGTCCGAGAGGCACAGCTTCTTTCCGGATTTCGCTGACTTTCCATTCGTGGCTCGGCCATCACATGCCTTCTGCAGCTTTGGGTCCTCAAACTGGACCCTGGCTTCCAACAATCTCTTGGTCACAAGGACCTCCATTGTTTCAAAAGGGCTCTCCTCCACGGCTGGTATCTCAGCCTCCTCTTCTTCAGTTAGATGGGCAAACGGCACACGGATCGCCTCCGGCTCACTAATCACCACAGTGGTGTTTGCGGGGCGATATTTCTTCTGCTGGGGTTTAGCAGTATGCTTCCCCTTCCTTTTCCTTTCCACTTCGTATCTCGTCTCCATAGCCTCCGGAGAGATTTCCTTCTCGGCTGCCACAGTCTCTTGGACCAGGGGGATATCATCCCTTGCCTCCTCTGTGTCCTCCAGCCTTAGGCGCTCGGGCCTGCCTACCTCTGCCTCATCCACTTGCTTCCTATTACGACGAGAGTGCCTCCTCGTCAGCCTCTCATCAGTTGGTTTCCCTTGGTCATCAGTAGTTATATCGTCTATCACGACGATGTCAGTTTCTATCTCTTCACACACTTTCTCGGCATCTTGTTCATCGCCGTCTCTTTCTTCCTCCTTCACAACATCCTCTCCTTTAGCCTTTTCTTTCTCCTCAGTCTCCTTCTCAGCAACTTCCTCATCAAAACTCTCACCTTCCTTCTCAGCCTCCTTGTCAACAACTGCCTCACCTTCTTCACCTACGCTGCCCTCACTACCCTTCCCATCATCCACAGTCTCCTCTACACCCTGTTCCTCCGTCTCTTCCACATGCCCTGTTTCTTCTTGCTCCACTTCCTCTACTTTGTCACCCTCCCCACCATCTTCACCACCCTCTTTTTCCTCTTCGTCCCCTGACCCAGCGTCCTCTACATCCGGTGTTTCTTCTTGCTCACCTAGACTACCCCCTCCCTCCTCTCTCTCTGATTCCTCCGTATCCATCCTATCACCCTCCTCAGCATCAATTTCTTCTATATTTACAGAGGGTTCGGCATGGGGCTCAATTTCTGTTTGAGGAATAGTGTGTGGGGGGTTCGTCTCTTGAGTTAGGGTTTCGGGTAAAATTTGGGGGTTTTCTGTGTGTGTGGGTAAGGCTTGTGCAGTGGGTGTCTCGATTAAGGTTTGGGGTCTTGGTGGAATTGTAAGTGGGTTAGGGCAGGAATTACCTCTTCTTGTTTCCGGCATGCCTCCGACATTTGTGCGAAGAATTTGCTCGCCTTCGGCCCCTTCCCATACTTCCTCATGTATGATTTCCTCGGGATCTGGTTCCACTTCGTCGGACTTAGCCTCGGCGGGATTGTCTTGTCCGATGTTTTGTTGTGGTTGCACTTCGGTCGGTATGGGCTGCGGTGGAAGTTCCGGCAGAGTGGGGTTTTCTTCTGGTGGCGGCGTGGGTGTTTTCTCTGCCATGGGAGCCGAACTCGTCGCCTCCCCACCTTCTTCGTGGTCTTTCCTTTCGGTCGGTTCTCCCCGCGGGCTGAGCGAGGCATCGGATTTCTCTGCATCTTTGTGTACGGCGGTGGTTAATGGCGGTGGGTTTGATGGGTCTCGGATCTGCAGAAAGAGAAAGAAAAGTTTGGGAATGGTGAGTTATGAGAAAATAATTTTCTCATAACTCCCGAAGAATATTTAAACATGGCTTACTAGGCAATAGTGGAACGTGTGTGGAGTGGAATTTCTTCCATTTCACACAACTCCGAACTATCCCTAAACACTTTCACTCTATGACCATTAACAAGGAACGGAACAGAGTTAGCATTGACTCCCTGAATTTCCACTGCTCCATGCGGTCGAATGCCAACGATTGTGTAAGGCCCTATCCATTTTGACTTCAGCTTCCCAGGCATGAGCTTGAGCTTTGATTGAAAAAGGAGTACTTTCTGCCCAACCTGCAGCTCCTTGACCCGGAGGTTTTTGTCGTGCCAGAGTTTGGTCCTCTCCTTATACCACATGGCTGAGTCATATGACTCCATCCTCAATTCCTCCAGTTCCTGCAGTTGCATCTTCCTCTCTTCCTCACAGGCATGAGCCTTCATGTTCATTTCCTTGACTGCCCAATATGCTTTGTGCTCTATCTCCACGGGCAGGTGG